>NC_081411.1:798678108-798982982 GCF_030272615.1 Cryptomeria japonica | reverse complement strand
TTTTGTTAGGGCGACCCTGGATACATGAAATACAAGTAGTACCTTCTACGTATCACCAGTGTGTCAAATTTCCTTATGACAGACAAGAGGTCTCCATATCTGCTGATCATAATCTATTTCAACATTGCAATGCAATGGGGGCAGCCCAAGACAGTTTGGTTCCTCATAATAGAGGAAAGTAGCGATCTTCAACATTAGATCGACAAACAGCAAAATCCAACTCCTTATCTAGAGATTTCAAACAGCAAATGCAAATCAAAGACCAAGGTATGGGAGAATACTCTTTGGAGCCTTTATGTTTGGCCAAATTACCAACATCACCTAGATCTCATGGATTGCCTACTACATCAACACATCTGGTCACTCAGCCCATCACCAAATTTGATGGTACCTTCATCCAATTGGGCACTCTAGCACATGAATCAGAAGACAAGGATATTCTTAGCTGGTTATACAAAGATGACAAAGAAGATAATGGAGCAGTTGCTTTGGACATTGTTCTACCTACACACTTATATGGAAAATGACACTTAATCATGCAACAAATGGGATATGACAGTAAAGGACCTGTTGGGAAACGTAAGGAAGGAGTCACTGAACCCATAGATCTTCCTTCATACCATAGTAGAAATAAAGTAGGATTGGGTTGTGAGCTCACTTTCCTATTAAAAAGGCCACCCCACCTAACTGCAAAACCTCAATGGAAAGTAAAGACAAAGTACAAAGAAGAATATTGGTAGGAAGCACTCTTTGAATCAACAGAAACAATCTCCAAGGCACGGGAACGTCAAGATCAGAAGTTACATCAGGAAAAGCTTCTAAAGTACAAAAGGGCCATATCTATAGTAGCAGCTCATATTCCAACATCAATATCTCAAGAACAAATAAAATCATCTTCAGATACCTTTGTTTCTCCCCGAGGAAGCATAGTCTATGAACAAATACAGAAAATAGAACACGGATCTGACACAGAATCAACAAAAACTATCAAAATGGTATCTATCATCAAAGATTTGTTTTCACCATACAACATACCAATTTATAGCACTGATAGAATTTTGGATGATGCCTCGGAGACTGATTCCAATGAATATGAATGGAGTACCTGCTCCAATGCTACTACAGATATCCCTGATGATACTGATTACATATCCTTTTCTCGAGAAGAACATAACGCAGAAGATAGACCTCTTGAATTTGGACCGTAGAATATCTATGACACCAAGGAAAGTGAATAGAAACATTATGAACAAGTCTATGGGGAAGATAATACCATCAATGAAATCCTGGACTTCTTTAAAACCAAGAACAATCATGATGAAAACTCTGTCCTAACACTCATAGTAGCCAAACTTTATCCACCTAACGATTCCTTTCCGCTTGTCTTTCCTGACCTCATCAACTGGGATGAACCTAAAATCCATGATATACCAATTCTCCCAGATGATGAATCTATTATCCATTACCTATGTACCGTAAATCCAGAAACAGGCTCTACCAGTGAACAAAGTAACAATGTCTACAAACCAAGGAGTACCAAGTCTCTCAGTCACAAAAATGAACCAAGTAAAGGATCTAATGCTGAAAACTAGTCAATGGCAGCTCTAGATCACAAAAAAGTAAAAATAAAGGACGCATTTGAGGGTGAAAACCTTTTTAAGGCACCTAACGATGGGAGACTTGACACTCTTCCTGAACACTTTCATGAGCGATCACCCATATTGATTGAGCCCACTCAATCAATCAACATTGTACCACAGAAGCAGTCAGAAACCTACACCTTGCAGAATCTCTGACAGAGGAAGAAAGATCAGCATTCATCATTTTCTTTAACGAACAACAAATTAAATTTGCTTGGTTGTATGCTGATATGCCCGGAGTAGATCCACACTTAATCATGCATCACTTGTCCATCTCTTCAGGAGTTAAACCAATCAAGTAAAAGCTATGAAAGATGAATCCACAGGTGGCACTCATGGTCAAAACTGAACTAAAGAAACTATTAGATGTCAGATTCATCCAACCCATTGACTATGCAGAATGGATTTCCAACATCGTTTCGGTGTCAAAACCAGATGGTAGTATTAGAATATGTACTGACTTTAAAGACGTCAAAAAAGCTTGTCCAAAAGATGACTTTCCTCTACCCAATATCGACATAATTGTAGATCTCACAGCAGGCCATGCAATGCTCTCACTAATTGACGGTTTCTCAGGCTATAATCAAATCAAAATAGCTCCAGAAGATCAAGATAAAACCGCGTTCACCTGTCCTTGGGGAACGAACTATTGGAATGTTATGCCTTTTGGCTTAAAGAATGCATGGGCCACTTATCAAAGAGCAATGACAACAATATTCCATGACATGATGCACACATTTATGGAAGACTATGTGGATGATTTACTTGCTAAATCCTTCACCAGAGCAGAACATCTCAGCATCCTAACAAAGATCTTTGATCGATTGGAGAAATTCCAAGTCAGGCTCAACCCTAAGAAGTATGTCTTCGGGGTTACATCAAGCAAGTTACTAGGCTACATTGTCTTAGCTAAAGGTATTGAAGTAGATCCAGCAAAGGTACAAGCCATTATGGACATGCCACCACCATAGAATATCAGTCAACTTAGATCTCTACAAGGATGACTTCAATCAATCAGGCGATTCATCACTCAACTAGCAGATAAAAGTCTACCATTTAACCATTTACTACACAAAAATGTACCATTCAGATGGGAGACCAAGTGTGCAGAATCTTTTTACCAAATCAAACAGTACCTGATGAATCTACCAGTTCTAGTACCACTAGTCGCAGGAAAGCCACTTATCCTATATATCTCAACAATAGATATATCGCTGGGCGCACTATTGGCACAAGAAGATCAACAAGGAAAGGAATGCACCATATATTATATCAATAGGACATTGAATGGATATGAACTCAACTATACATTCATTGAAAAGGCTTGCCTAACAGTGGTCTTTGCATCTTAGAAGTTCCGACATTATATGCTAGCACACACCATTAAGCTAGTTGCAAAAATTGATCCTCTCAAATATCTACTTAGTAAGGCAGCTCTTACAGGCCGATTAGCTAAATGGGCCATGATTCTTAGTGAATTTGACATCCAATACACAGAAAGATGAGCCATCAAAGGACAAGCAATTGCAGATCAGTTGGCTGAAGCACCGCTACTAGGCAAACACACCATGGAGATTGAATTTCTAGACAGGGATGTTCTTGCTCTTTCTACCAAACAATGGACCCTATACTTTGATGGATCCTATACACAACATGGTTCAGGTGCTAGCATTCTGTTCATCACTCCTAAAGGACACACTATACCAAGATCATATAGGCTTATGTTTCCCTGCACAAATAATGTGGCTGAATATGAGGCATTGGTTATAGATATCAAAATGGCCGTAGAATGGAAAATCATAGAGTTAAAAGTCTATGGAGACTCGCAACTAGTCGTCCATCAAATCAACAACAACTATCAGACAAAGGATGACAAGCTACTACCCTACAAGCGAATGGTGGATGACTTCAAACAGTATTTTGTGCACATCACCTTCGAGCAAATACCAAGATTGAACAATAAAGCAGCTGATACAATGGCTACTATCGCTTCACTACTACAAATTCCAGAGCAACAGAGTCGTTACGAGTTCTTGGTAGAGCAACTGTTCTCCCCCGCCTATGACCACTCTGAATCCCAGGTTATCTATGCCTTGACTGGTTCAAATTCTCTGTTATATGGACCGATATACGACTACTTCAAGCACAATATCTTACCAATTGACCAATCCCATAACCAAAAATGTAACTTTATCCAACAAGCTGCCTGTTACACCCTTACCACTGATACTTTGTATCGTCAAGGTCTAGATGGTACTCTTCTTCATTGCCTTGATCGTAATGATTCCAATTTTGCTTTACACGAGCTTCACGAAGGTATTTGTGGCACACATTCAAGTGGTACTACTCTTGCTAAAAAGCTTCTAAGGATGGGATACTACTGGCCTACAATGGAGAAAGACTCATATCACTTCACTAAGAAATGTCCTAAATGCCAAATCCATGGTAATCTGATACATGCACCAGCACAGGAACTGCAGCTATTTACAACATCCTAGCCCTTTTGTCAGTGGGGACTGGACTTAGTGGGCAAAATTCATCCTTCATCTTCAAATGGACACAAGTTCATTATAACAACAACATAATACTTTACCAAATGGATAGAAGCAGTTCCCATGACCATAGTGACTGGGAAACAAATTGCCTCTTTTATCCTCAATTATCTGATCTGCAGATATGGTATTCCAAGTTCAATCATCATAGATAATGGACGACCTTTCAAAAATCAAGATGTCCAAGAATTATGTGAAAAATTCAAAATCCAACATAGGTTCTCTACACCATACTACCCACAGGGAAATGGTCAAGCAGAAGCATCTAACAAAACTATCCTGAAAATCCTCAAGAAAATAGTGAATGATGTAGGCAAAGATTGGCATGTCCAACTCAATCTAGCACTTTGGACATACAGAACCAGCATCTGCACACCTATAGGAGCAACACCATACTCATTGGTATATGGATCAGAAGCCATTTTACCCCTGGAAGTAGAAATCTCATCTCTCAGAGTCTCTTTGAAAGGCTTAATCCTAGATGAAGAGTATCGAGTTAACCGACTCCAAGAACTTGAACTATTAGATAAAAGATGTCAGCATGCTTATACTCATCCCAAAGCATATCAGCAATGCATGTGCAAGAGCTACAATCACAAGGTCATCCCCCGCAACTTCAAAGTTGGTGACCTAGTTCTCAAAGAAAATCCAAGAAATCAGCAAGATTGAGAAAAGAAAGGGAAATTTGAACCTAACTGGTTGGGTCCCTATGTTATCATATCAATCTATGGATCAGGTGCCTATCAGCTAACAACTTCAGAAGGAGATGTGCTTGACGAACCAACTAATAGCATCCATATGAAGAAATACTACACTTAAGTAGCCTAGTGCACGGAAAAAGCCAAAACAAGTAAAAAAATTAAAAAATCCAGAAAAAGCAAAAACAAAGTACAATAAAAACAAATGATGAAAACCTGGTAAATAGGTGCTCTTGTGAAAGAACGGCTCCTCTATCTATCGCCCCACCATTTTATCCATACAAACACTATCGACCATCACCTGACACTTAGCACATATCCATTCAGGACATACTTAGCATAGTCACTATGCTGGTTTATCCATATATATACTCTTACCACAAATCCACCATGGCTTGGAAATCACTGTACATATTCACATCAAGAGGCACACTCAGCTAGGGGCATTCAAATTGTCTAAATATTGTAAACATTCCAGACATAAAAGCTATTTGCAAAACTCAAAAGCCATGACATCCAACAACCAAAAACTACGCTTCATCGCAAAACAAAACAAAACAATTCACAGAAATACCAAGGATGGATGATTTTCTGAAGTACTAAATGTTGCATTATCGCATAAAAATCTTAACTAGTTTTGTATTTTGAACTTTTTGAATTATTGGATTCTCTTCCTTGTCTGACTAAATGCTTCAAAGCTAGAGATCATGAGGAACTTCCAATATTTTCTTAGTCTTCTGTCTGGGAGGCGATCACTTGTATTGTGTGAATATTTGCCTCGAGACGTGATACATCAAATATCACTGAAGTCCTGATTCCACTTCACACATACAAATGATTTAATCTTGTCTGTTTACGCAATATGCACTCAGGTCATCTTGGTTCAAATATACCTTGACGCTTGTGCTATCTTGCAAAATCAAATATCATGTAAATTTTTCTTAGGTCATTATGGTTCAATTATACCATTATGCTTGTATAAATTTTCAACATATCCTAAAACAAATCAATGCTCAAATGTTGATATCTACAAAGAAAGCAAACAACATATGGCTATATCAGATGGCAAATACAAAATGAGGATGCTACCAAAAACATAGTTGCATATCATTTTACCATTAGTTGCATTCATTTTACAATTAATTGCATTCATTTTACCATTAGTTGCATTCATTTTACCATTATTTGCATTCATTTTACAATTAATTTCATATCATTTTAACATATTTGCATATCATTTTACCAATAGTTACATATCATTTTACAATTAATTGCATATTTGCATATCATTTTACATTTAGTTGCATATCAAATCATACATCTCATTTTCAAGATACATCACACAACATATCAAATCATACATCTCATTTTTAAGATACATCTCACAGCATATAAAGGCATACATCCTACATCATACATACATTTAAAGCATTGCATCATCCTGAAGAAATAACCCACATTACATGCATCCATATAAACACACACACACATGATCAAAGAAAATGGTTCCGTATATATATATCTCAAAATGATCAAAATGTGCAAAATATATCATCACTGTGTCCAGTACAAAGAATACAATGATAAAAATACAACAGAGATCCCGTCTCTCAAGTATGAGTATCCCCTGATGGAGATGGTCTGGCTCCAGATGTACCTGCCCCTAGATCTCCAAGAGGGTCCTGTCTTAGTGGCCCTGTGACACCTCGGCTCTCAGACCATAACCCAGTATCTCGAGATCGACTAGATCTCAACTGTGCAAAGCTCTATACTCGATGATCCTTGGGTACCGCCGCCTCATAGTGCCATCGATAGTACTCCACCTCCTAAGCTCTCAATGCTAGCTCTCTTAGGGTGTCTCTCATCGGACCACCCACTGCTGCTCTCTGCATAATAGATACCAGCTCCTCCGCTCGCCCCCTCCGCTCTATCTTGGTGTCCCGCTCAGTGGTCAATTGTGCAATCTGTCGCTGATATGTCAAAATCTGTGCCTGCAGCTGCTGTACAGTCACCTATAGGGTCCGGATCTATGTATCCTCAACATGTGTAGGGACCCAAACCTGTAGTGGTGCCTGTGCAGGGGCAACCCCTCCAACCCTACTTGTCCTTGGTGCTGGGGGTGGGAGCACATCCATCCTCCTCCTTTGCACTGGTCGCCTTGCCTCATCAGTGCCCCCCACTGCAGCTAACACCTCCCCCGTGCTCCCCTCTCCATGAGCTCCAATCGCCAATCCACCTCTCCCCCTGTCTCACTACTCTCTCCACACCCCTATCTCCTCTCCTCCCTCTACCTCCTCGCCTCCCTCTAGCTCCTCTCCCTCGTCCATCTCCTCCATCCTCTCCATCATCATCATCATCTTCCTCTCTCTCCTCCTCATCGAAATCAAAAGCTGGCCTCATCTCCTCTGGATCTGATATCCTAGCCACTGCTCGCATAGGAAACAATCTGGCAAACTCATCGATCATGCCCGCATCCAGAATCTCCCAGGCATAATCCCATATCTGCCCTACCAACCCAACAAACTCCTCCACTGCCACTGCACTATCAATGGTCAGACTCCAATCCGCTACATCCTGCCTCCAACGTGCATATAGGCACGCTCCCTGTGGAATACCCTGCTGGCACCCAAACTGTCTCAAAACTCGGGTCACCACAAACCTCTCTATAACAAAAGGGGTCCTCCCGATCAAGTATCTGGTCATAAATACAAAGGGCATCTCTAGCCCATACTCCGCCCACACCTCGCATCCTGTATACGGTCACCATGTGACCGTATCAATATCATTGAGTACTCTCCTCCAATGCTCTAGTTTGCCTAGCTTGCGCTGGACAACTAGACCCCTGTATCCATAGGCATACGCCACTCCAATGGGCCTGTCTTTGTCTACTAGTGGCCTCGCCGCTGGAATGTGTTCCCAGCACCATACCTATAACAGTGTCACGCCAGCTGACAAACTGCCGTAACCAAGGTATACCACCTCATGTAGGCCCCTATATAGATGGGCCAGCATAGCTGATCCCCATGAAAACCTCTGGCCGTGTGTGACCATCTCCTCTAAAACCAATCCCCATCCCACAGAGAATCCCTTTGACCTGCGATCAGGACAAAGGAATCCACCAATAAACCCTACTAGTACAGATGGCAGTGGTGTGTAATCCAGGTCTAAAAACTCCTACCACGGGATCTCATAACCACAGACTGTCTCATCGTGGAAGATATGGCATAGTGCCTCTGTACCACCCTCCTCTGATTGCTCATACGGTAGTAGTGCCCCTACTACAGGAATCCACAGGATCCTATAATAGTTCTCTTGTGTGACTTTCATCTCTCCAGTCACAAAATGAAAGGTGTTCGTGTCACTGTGCCACCTTTCTGCAAGTTCTGTCAGTAGCCCCTGGTTCACAGTGAACCAAGGCATATCCAAAAGGGAGTTCAAACCACATCTCTCAATAATGTCCAGATCAGCTTGGGTCAACCGGGGTATCAATGACTACGGTCTCGGAAATCTCTCTCACGACTACACCACACCCAATCGCTCCTGTCAACAAACAAAACAAATCCAATATCAGTTTTCACATCAAAACATAGATATCAAAATCAAACTCACATCAACAATATGAAACAATTTGCTCATCTATATCAAGTTCAAAAACCTATAATTTCATATCAACTTGTAACACAACTCAAGTTATCAAAAACCATATCAAAACTTGTAACACAACTCAAGTCTCCACAATCACATAAACTTGTAACACAACTCAAGTTTCCCACCCATATCAGCTTGTAACACAACTCAAGTTTCCAACCCATATCAGCTTGTAACACAAATCAGGCTTCACACATTGAACTTGAAACAGGATACGCAAATAAATTATATTTTGATCAAAACACCACATTGATATCTATCCATAACTTGAAATATTGCAAATCAAAAACACGTTATTTCGACACTCATATTGGACAAATCCATAAAATCATGACAGAAAGACACAACAAATTTACAAACCACCTCATCTTGCAAAATTTTTTCCAGATGTGCTAAAACAGACTCCCGCTGCGCTAAAATTCACCCATGCACTAGGTTGTTTTTCCTACGTGCTAATCTATTCACCTTATGCACTAGACTAACTTTACGCGCTAGTCTTTTCACCCCATGTGCCACCTAATCTACCCTATGTGCTAACCCCTACCCACGCGCTAATCTATACCTCTTAGGTGCTACCTGTTTGACCCTATGCGCTAGGTTAACCCTACACACTAAACCCCCTTACCTATGCGAACCCCTATGACCCCTATGCACTAGGTCTACCCTACGTGCTAACCTACTGACCTGACGTGCTACCCGACTATCACCATGCCCTATTCTACGTCTATCCGCTAACCTATATTTCCTATGCGCTACCCTATTTTATTTTGGACGTGACCCTAATAATCGACTTGATGCGCTACTTAAAAGTTTGTATGCGCTAATCTATGACTTTGATGTGCTAAAATGCTAAAACCGAGTTTTAAAAATAAAAAAATGACTAAAAACAACCAAATCAAAAATCAAAAGAGGGTCAAAAATGTTGACTTACTGGTGGTCCATACATTGCAGGTCTCCAGTACCTCCGAACGTGCTCGAAACGGTGTCTGGAATACAGAATAGGCATTTTCTCTTCAAACCAAATTCTCTTTCTCCAAAGTCAACAAGGCACAAATGAATCAAATCAAAGCTATTTTCCCCTTTTATAGGAGGAAAATGAAATTAGGGTTAGCCAAACGGACCTGTAATATGGTCGCAGTCTCCCTTATACCCTAAAATTTGTAACTTATCGGGAGATGAATCAATTTATCCACCTTTCACATAGACGAAATCCTACACATCACACACAAGTCATTAGATCAAATCAAAAAATCTCAAAATATTGATTCATCTCCCGAGGGGGCATCACACATCAAATCAAATCTGTGGCACGACTTGCAAATCAAAAGAGCGACACAAAAATTGCATTTGATCATAAATCATGATAACGCATCATTTTCTTTGAAATAACATGTGCACACACGACACTTCAAAGAGGGGCAAAATGTAGACGTATAAAAATGACCATATTTCTAAATGAATATTTTATGTTCATTTCTCTATTTAATTAAATCCAATTTAATTAAATTATCCACATTCCTCTATTTAATTAAGTAAATTATTCAATTTATTTAAATTAAATTCACTATACACATTAATGAATAAATCATTTTATTCAATTAAATCCCCCCCATCCACTTTTAATTAAATTCAAATTTAATTAAATAGTTTGTAATGCCCATACCCTAGTCGGACTTTTAAAACCCGTTTAACCTTGATTTACTTCCTATGTGACATTCTTGAATGGTAGATTAACCGATATGCAATGTGTAGTTTAGATAATATAAATAAATTGTGCATACTTATTATTGTGCTTTTGCATCGATTTTCGTGTAAATGTAATTGTTCCTAACCCTTGTGATAAATCTTGAGCTGACGTCTTCATTGAATATGTATTTGTATATGCATGCTTGTATGAATTCATGGGTGCAGGAGATTGCAGGTACAACATCGCTTAGGGCAAGGTTCATCTCCTTTGGAATTTGCAAGGTTGAGTATGCCCTTTCATCTTTTGAATTCGGAATTAGTGGTCATATAACGCTCGTCTTGCCTTAGCCATGGTTAGGTGAGCATCGTGCGTGGATTCGTGGAGCTCACGTTTTATTGGGATGCATGTCGAGAGACTTGGAGGACTTCCTCGATTTGCATGCCTTGCGCGGGGTAAGTGAGGTTTGTTATCCTAAGTATTAAATTTAAAATTATGATTAAACGTACACATTAGAGATATAGAAATTTAAATAGGTAGCTTCTTTATACGATTAATCAGTAATTAAAGAGATTTGCTTTAAATTATTATTGTAGCAAGTTTAAGGTATTTAACTGAGGTTAGTGTGCTCATTTACGCATTTGTAACTTTTATGCATTTGTAGTCGAGAAATTAGAATAAATTAAACTCTTGCATTAGATTAGTCATTTATTTAAAAATATCGCTTTATTATGTTGTAGCGAGTTAATTTAATAGCTAATTTTAAAATAACGAATTTAATGAGATTATACGTTTTTGGAAAGGAAAAATTTAAAGACATTTGGGAGATAGCAATAAATTACGCATTTTCGCATTTGGAGAAAAAAAAAAGGAAAATTATTATTATTTAAAAGAAATTATTTCTTCTTACTTGTATAGTTGATAAAATATAAAAGTTTGATTTTCAGTAAATTAAATTAGAGCTGAATATGAAGTAGAAGCTTTTAAATTTTAAAAGAAAAATGAACAAGGAAGGAATGAATGATTCCCATTTGGATTTTCATTTATTGTATTTTAGAAATAAAACCCTAAATTCGAAATTGAAATTAGGGCAAAAACTAGGGCTTTGTTTTTAATCTTAGTTTTGCAAGCATTTTGGGGTTCTTGGTTTTTTTGGGTCTCTTTTTGAAAAAACATGGTTTGGGAAGAAAAGAATGGAGTTTTCCTTGCTTGCTTGGAGTGGCTGAAGCTTTTCATTCAAGATTCAAACCTGGAATTTGCATTGTGAGGTAAGAATCGAATCTTCTCCTTATTTATTTGTTGAACAAAAAAAAACAGTATGTCACATGAATGTTTTGAAGTTAGTTTTCAGTCTCTTCCCAACTTGGTTATTTTAAATCAATCCTTGTTGTTAATAGATTTTGTGATTCAAACTTGATAGGAGACATTCTTTCCATAAGGAGTTTTTTTTTATACAAATCTGGGAATAAATGGGTCTGTATTTTTGAGATTTATTTTGATAAAACCCAACTGTAAGTCGGATTCATATGAAAAAAAAAAGGGGGGGGTAAATTTTCGAACTGTGAATCGAATGAAGGAAGGAAAAAGAAAAAAATAAAAATAAAATTTAAATGCAAAAATTTTGAGGGGTTCGGGGGGGGGAGCCGAAGCTCAACCCGCCCCCTCCCCCGCGCGCCGCTCGCAGATCTCTATCGGTGCCCACGCACAGTGGTGGCCGAAGGGGACTGCGTCCCCATTGGAGGCCGCAGCCCCTTCCGGCACCACTGTGTGGGGGAGCCGTAGGGACTGCGTCCCCCATGGCGGACGCAGAACCCCCGGGCTGTGCCCACCATGGTGGCCGCAGTTCCCTGCGGTTGGGGGCTCGGCTAGGGTTTGGCCGCAAACAGATTTTTTTTAAAATTTGCTTTTTTTTTTTGTGTTGTTCGATAGTTATTAAATTAGTTTTGTTTTGTGAGTTAAAAATTGGTTTTAGTTGGTTTCATTTTCTACAATCAAAAAAAAAGATGCTTATTAATATCAATATATTATAAGCAATATTTGATATTAAAATTCGAATGGAGAAGTATATACAATTAAAAAAAAAAAGGATGCTTATTAAAATAGATTTAGTTCAAGTATTGTTGTGTTATTTTACACTATCATAAAAAAGGGTTTATTCATATAAATGTATTTTAGGCAATATTTTATATTAAAATTTGTGTTGAGATGAAAATTGTAATAAGTGATAAATGTTCATAATAGATATGTTTAAAATATGTGTTAGTACAGGTAACCATCTAATCTATATAAATATATATAATGATATGACCTATATTGATTTGGTCTTGTTGAAATATAATATGGAAATGAGTTTCATTATCTTGGCAATGTTGAAGAGTGCATGTAGGCTTTAATTCTTTTAAGTGGGAAATGTTAGAACTCGCGGTTAGGTGTTAATGAGTAAACCGAAAGGGTGGTGTTCGTCCTTAATTTGTCTTAAGTATCCTTGTGCAGTTCAAAGGGGCTAGAGTACCTTTGTAAAACCATCTTATCATTAGTGGGGATCTAGTGTTAACTAATTCGAATAGACGTTTATGTCAATTTGAGAAAATGTTGTATTTACTCGTTAACGTTTGTGCATGATCTATTAATTTGGAAATTTGTTGGGACGCCGTCATCTGTTTTCCTTGGTCTATCCAACGTCGGTCTAGACCCCATTTAAGGTTCCACCTGTTAAGGAATCCTTGCCCTTTTTACTTGATGTACTTAGTAGGATCCACTACCAAAGGGATCATTGCGTAATTAATGTCCGAGGTGCCTGTTGCTTATTGTTTGTATTCGCCCAGTGGCAAGATGTAAAAGACTTATCAATTATGTAATTCCTAAAGATATAATACCAAAGGGGTCTTGCAGTTGAGCAGACCCAGAGATGTAGCCCATCCGGGGTGAACTCCGAGATCATACCTGTGTTATGTGATGTTTTTAGCGTACTTGTTTTATGTTTTAAGTTACCATGAATGGTTATACTCTCGCTTAAGTGTATGGTGGAAATTTAATGAAATCAAATTTAAGTGCATAACATTATTCAAATGGATAAATATAGCCTTTTAAATTCGTAAAACGTGGTGAATTATGAATATGGCAAGGTATTTAAATATTGAGATTAAAGTTGTGGGAAAAGGTAAATTGATAATGTTAATTTAAGTTGTAATGGTGGAAAGAATTTGGTTAGAATACTTTATGGGGTTAACTTGTTATTAAGTATATAAATGGAATGGATGTAAAAAGGAAATGAAGTTAAGATTTATGTCATAATTCTTAAATGGAAAACTAAAAAAAAAATGAACATCATATAAATATCTATCTTTTTTCCTTAGAAAATCAATCACGCCATGTCAATTATGTTCATTGCATTGGATGATTTGTTAAGTTATTTCACTCTTTAATCATAACCATTAACCCTCATCAGATTAATTTGATATTCATGTGGACTCAATTAGATATCCATATTTTTTTAATCCCTTATAAAAGGAACCCCTCATGATTGCTAAAATTAAACTAAAATGGAAAAGTAATTGATTTGTTGTTTAAACATTAAATCCTAGTAAAAGTATCTCTCTCATTTTAAGATCATTTAACAAGAAGAGAACAAAACAAGAGATATGCAAAAAGATAATTGTATTTTAATCCGAATAGAAGAACGTCATTATGATCTAATTACTTCAATCTTGAAATGTTAAATATTATCTTCCTAACTATATCATAAAGTTAAAGGATGAACTCTTGTGGCTCAAATACATTTTTCATGTAATGATTCTAGCCATCTAGTAGTATTAATTTTAAAACATCAAATGTATCCTATGGCTATTCATATTTTACCTTTCATAATAGAACTTCAACTCATTAGTAGGCTACGCATGATAACAAATGAAGAGCCCTCACTCTACTCATGGAAGTTTAATCCGAAAGAAACAAATTTATCTTATTAACCACACTGTTTAATATTTTAAAGGAGGTATCAAATGTGGGTGAATATTTTAAGATCAAATGAAGGAATCCTCGTTATATTGAACGTAGTTTAACCCAAACAAATGAATCTCATTAGGCATATTTTTAAAACATTAAAGGGTGAAATCAATTGTGAATGGATACCACAAAACCAAGGAGTGGACTTCATCACATTAAACACATGAACCCTTTTGGGGGCCCTCTTAATGTAATTATGAAATTAAGTGCATTGAGTAAATGACTCCTCAATGGCCTCCTAACCACCAAAGTAAATGTACGCCTCCAAAAAAATTTAAGATGTCATATCTATGAACACATATGTAATCTAGATCTATGCATTATCTCGTAAGTAAGATATCCAATTTAATGGATCTAATGACGCAAGTTGAGTTAGGTGTAAGGTTAGGTAATCGCGTTGGGAAACCTCTTAGGATTGTTGAGCCTTCCGCTATGATAGCTAAGTTGACAGATAACTCCAATGTTTTTTAATGTCGTGCCTAATAATGAATTGAGTTAAATTCAATTTATCTTAATAATGTAACTTTTCATTAACGCTCTAAATAATTATTATAAAAAAAAAAAAATTTACACTCTATTTGAGTGTTTTTAATTTAAACCCTTAGGGGTTTCCTGGCGGGGCATTACATAGTTATCCTAAATTGAATAAATCTAATTTATTTAATTTCCCCAAATTGCGATCAAATTGAATTAAATTAACTTTATTTCAATTAAATCCTATTATCCCTCCATCCACTTGCATTTCCCTACATCTCCCACTTGCATTCTAAAACTTATTTCTAATCCCTTCTAGACTCTTCTAATCGCTTCTAAATTAGCCTAACCCATATTCTAAACTTTGTCACATCCCTAAGCAAAGGGAAGTCACTTCTCAAAACCTTAAAGTCTTTGATAACCATTAAAGGCTTCAAGTCTCCAACCACTTAATATCCCCAAAGTCTCCCAAACCATTAATGGTTAATTCAACCCTCTTACATGGTTAGAGACTTTTTGCCTAACTTAACCTTCATCCAACCTAAGGGTCTCATCAAGCCTTTAATGCTTTGACCATGATTAGCTCTTAATCATTTGCACAAGGGTTTATCCTTGGATTAACTCTTAATCCAATGGGTAAGCCTAACTTAAGCTTAACCCTTATCTCTAGATAAGCATAAGGTCTTCTCAGGCATTTAATGCCTCCAACCCCTTCTCTCAACCCAACCCTATGTTGACACTTGTCACCATTTCATTGGTGCAAATTGCAAACATGGATTCCCAACTTTCAAACTCAACCCTTGATCAACTCTTTCAATCCTGACCATCCATTGCCTTGTTTTTGCTATAAATAGAGCTCTCATTCCTCCATTTTAAATATCCTCCAAATTTGTAGTATCACACTTATGCTTAAATACATTCAAGCTTTCATATCATTTTTATGTTCATCATTTTAGCCTCTCTTTAACTAGGAATTAGTCTAAATATGGCTATTTAGAATAATTTATTTATCATATAGCTTAAATCATTGACCTAATATAGTATGTTAGGATAGTATTTATACTAATCTTGTCATCTTATAGTTAGTTTATTGCATTTCTAGCATCATGCATAGCTTAGGATGCATCTCATATTAAATCAACAAAAAGTATCCCTCATTCTTGCATTTTCCATCCCTAAACCATTTTGCTCGGTGATCTGAGAGAAAAAACATTGGTTTGAGGGACATTGTAAGATAAAGAACCATGGGACCCACCTTGGGAAGTTGATAATACTTCATTACTCCATAGCTTGCACCAAGAAGTTCTGTGTGTGTGTGTGGACAAGTCTTTGGCAATATTTCACATTTTGAGTTCTATTGACCCACTTTTCCCACATACAGAAACATTGCTACCTCTAATCATACTTGCAACCTCTTTGACTATGGCCTGATGCTCTTCCTAGCGGTTGTCAACTACTGTGAAGACTCTATGGGACTTACCCATGTCCTCAACTGTAGGCTCTGAACCTACCATCCTCTAACTGCCTGCCATCTGACCCTATGGATACTCTCTCACCATGTGTCCCATGGCCCCATAAGTGAAACAAGTACCACATGTCTAAAACTGAACACCCTGTGGCCTAGAGTATCCTTGTCCTCCTGTCTTGCTTGAACCACTGAAACCACCCCTGGAGGAGTGTTGATTCCTTGTCGGAGGTGTGTAAGGACCCTATGATTGTTGGTCACTCCTAGGACCCTGTGAATGCCACTGCTTGGGCTTAAAGCCCTACTGACCCTGTGGAGGCCTTTTCCTCTGATTCTGCTATTGCTGTTGCAGAGGAGGGGGTTTAAAGCACCCTGATGAATTCTTGTGGTCACCCTTCCAATAGGGTTTCTGAAACCCAAAAGACTACGGTATAGGGTTTCAATTCTGATGTTGATCCCATGTGTCCTGTGATTTACCCTGAATCTCCTTTGATATCAAGGCCTTCTCCATGGCAACCTAAAGGCTTCCTAGAGTTGCCATCCTAACTGGTCCTGCTATATTGACATTCAATCCTATGATAAATCAGTTGATGAGTAGCTTCTCATCCTTTATGTAGTCAACATAGGGTAGGAGCTCGAAGAACTTGCTCTCATACTGAGACACAGAGAGACCCTTCTACTAAAGGTCCTAAAACTCATCAATCTTGCACTTCCTATAGTGCTCTAATAGGTATTTGTCCCTGAATCGCTCTATAAAAATGTCCCAAGTGATAATGTCCCCAGCTAAATCATTCTTGTACTCCTCTTGCCTCCACCATGTGGAAGTCGTCCCTCTCAGAAGGTGAATGGAAATCCGTGCCTTCAAATTGCTCTCATAGGGACACAATCCAAAGTACCTCTCAAGACTCAAAAGCCAAGCCTCAACCTCTACCCCATCGGTAGATCCTGCAAATGATGGTGGCTGAAGACATAGACTCTCTCTAATCTGATCTCCGGGATCATGAGGTGCTCTCTCAAAAATAACTGGTGCCACTACTGGAGGTGCCACAAGTAGATGGATTGAATCAAGCTCATTCTTAGTTTGGGCCTCTATACGGTTAGGAGGTGGACTCCTACTCTATTCCCTAGCTGTAGATCTGTGACTCCCAAAATTCTAGTGTTCTGCCTAACGATCTACTACTAGGAGTCTATCCTGAACTATTCCTATCAGGTTTTGAAGTGCAACCAAAATGTCTCTATTGGGGTCAATTGGTTGTTTGGGAGGATCTTCTTGATCCCCTTCTAGATCTGGCTCGTCCCACACAACGTCCTTGCGTGCCATGCGAGCATGTCTAGGACCCCTTCCACACTTACGAGCTTGTCACGTAATTGGCAACATCCTTAATGATCAATAAAATAAATATATAAATGTGTATAATTACTCATATTTTTCTAAATAAAGTCTATATTAAGAACTAATTTTACCCTAGTCAATATTAGGGGTTATTTAATTCTACATATAGGCTATAGACAAATGGGGGGTAATTCTTTTTCAAATTTTAAAAAGAATTTCCCCCTCATTTCATTTTATTTAATATTTTATTACAAATCCTAACTAGGGTTGATTTATTCTTGTTTATACCTTAACCCTATTCTTTTTTAATTTCTTTATTATCAAGCTAACCCTAACCTGAAATTGGGTTAGGGCTTCTTGTTCATCATTTTTTTTTTGTGTGTGTGTGTGCAGGAGATAGAGACAGAACCAGGGCCAAAAATCCTCGTGGAGGCCGAAGGGTTCATGAAGGAGGGTTTGAAGCTAGGCTATGGGGGTTGCAAGAGGTGGCGGTTTGAAGTTTGAGGTGGCAGTGGTGACCACTATGGGAGGCCACCCATAGGACAGCTGTGGTCATGACTATGGGTCACAACCCACAGTGGTGGCTGAGGCTACCACTGTGGGTTGCGGCCCATAGCATGGTTGTGGGTGCCCTATGGGTCATAGCCCATAGTGGCGGCCAAGGCTGTCCCTTTGGGTTGCAGCCCATAAAGCGGCCTGAGCCGCCCTGTGGACGCACCCACTAGGAGCTTTGGCTCCGGTGGGCATGACACAAGACAAACATTATATTTTATATATATATATTTGTTTTAAACATTTTTTTCTTTTAAAAGGGTTATATACACACACACACACACACACACACACACACACACACACACACACACACACACACACACACACACACACACACATATATATGTATGTATGTATGTATGTATGTATGTAATCTAGCTATATGTAGTGCAATAGATATTAAAATATATAATATATATATATAAATAACTTAAATCTGCATTTTATTTTATTTTTCATTAACTTGGAGTAGGTGTATTCTAGCAATAGAATGGATTCTTTTCTTATTTCCATTAAATGAGTATTTTTCTAGATTTACTACATGTATAGATTTGTAGAAATGCAATGTTGAACTTTCATTTCCAGAATTATAAATTCAACATAAAAGCTGTAATGCCCCGCCAGGAAACCCCTAAGGGTTTAAGTTAAAAAACACTCAAATAGAGTGTAAATATTTTTTTTTTTTAAATAATAATTAAGAGCGTTAATAATAAGTTACAACATTAAGATAATTTGGAGTTATCTGAAACTTAGATAGCATAGCAGATGGCTAAATGATCCTAAGGAGTTTCCCAACGTGATTACATAACCTAACACCTAAATCAACTTGCATCAATTGATCCATTAATCTGGATATCTTAATTGTGAGATAATGCATAAGACATGATTATATATATGTTCAATGATATGACATCTTATAATTTTAGGAAGCGTTCAATTACTTTGGGTGGTTAGGGGGCCATCGTGAGATTATTTACTCAATGCACATTAACACCTAATTAATTTAAGAGGCCTTCCTTAAGGTTCAATGTGATAAATATAACAAAGTTCATTCATTGGGTTTAAGGTATCCATTCACAATTGATATCATCCCTTAATATTAAAAGTATGGCTAATAAGATGAGATTCGTTCATTAAGGATTAAACTTCCATTAATAGAGTGAGGTTCCCTCATTAAGGTTTGAGCATAACCAAACTAAAGATTCATAGTTTCTTTATGGAGGATAGAATGCAAGTAGCCATAGAGTTCATTCATTGAAGTTTTAATAATGCAAATAGAAGGAGCTCAACTTATTAAAGTGGAAATGTATTAGGACACATGAGTTCATCCTTTAAATTAAAATATAGTTAGCAAGATGATATTCATCATTACAGGATTAAAATATAAGTTCATAGTGACGTTCTTCCATTAGGATTAAAATATAATTATCTTATTGCATGTCACTCTTTTTAATCACATAAAGTTAATATGAAGAGATACATTTGGCTATGATTAAGATACAACAACTATACGAATACTTCCCTTTTTAGTTTCATTTTTAGCAATCATAAGAGATCCTTTTATTAGGGTTATAATATGGATATCTAGTTGAGTTCACCCAATTATCAAATTAATTTGGTAAGGATGATTTGTTGAGATTTAAAACATGAATTAATTGAACAAATTCATCTAATATAGTGTAACATAATTAACATGGCATTACTCATTTAATAAGGTAAGAAGGTAAATATCTATATGACGTTCATCTTTTAGATTTCAACTTAGAAATTATAACATTAATTCTAACTTTGCTTCCCAATTCACATTTGTTCCATTTATATGCTTAATAACAAGTTAATCCAATAATGTAACCCAACCGGATTCTTTCCACTAATACTACTTTTAATTCACAATTTCAAAATACTTTTCCATAATCTTAATTACAATCTTTCATGAACCTGATTACTACATTTGTCAAGATGAATAATTTTATGCACTTAGATTTAAATTCGTTAATTTCCCATCGTACACTTTACAAGATAACAACCATATATGATAACTTAAACCATGAAACGAAGGAAGCTAAAACATCGCATAACACAGATATGATCTCGGAGTTCACCCCTAAAGGGCTACATCTCCGGGTCTGCTCAACTGCAAGACCCCTTTGGTATTATATCATTAGGAATACATGATTTATAAGTCTTTTACATTTTTGCCACTTAGGTGAATACAATCAATATACAATAGACACTTCGGTCGGAATTTACATAATGATCCCTTTTGAAGTGGATCCGACTGAACACTCCAAGGCAATTACAAGTTCTAATGACTGACGATACTCTAACTAGGGACGTAATCCGGCTATGACCAACACAAGTAACTAGATGATGGGGTCTGAAACAAATACATCAAGGTTTGCCGCCACTCTAAACAAGGCAAATATGAAACTTAAACTTACACCCCTTTTTTAAAAAAATTGATACGATATCAAATTTTACATGCATCCTACTAGCATATCATTGAAGTAACAACAAAATATACAAAGATAAATTTAGATTCATATTCCATAAAAACTTCTCATTAACATGTATTACCAAACGTTAACCAAAGTATAATTATTTCAAAGATCTCCAAATAAGACCATATTTAATCTCTTTTCCAAAGATTACTCCCTGATTATAATTGGTTCCCAAAATTAAATGTTAACTAATATAAATCTAATAATCCATGATTAACGAATACCCCCTTTCCTTTTATCCACAGATTTAAACATACGCAAACTTTGTATTTAACGTGTGTGTGTGTGTGTATATATATATATATATATATATATATATATATATTTTGACATTTAAAATCTAATTTCAAAAAAACTAGGTCTTCCTACAATTATATTACAACTTCTTTTAACTTTCCCATGACATTTTTTTCTTTCATTTTGTAAATGTCAATATTATACATTATTTTTTTGTTTTAAACAACAACAAAAATAATATATAAAAAAAAGTTTTAAAACAAACTTTATTATTATTTTTTTTTTTAAGGCAAACCCTAACCTTATCACGCAGGTCCCTGATTCCCACAGTGTGGACGCAAGTTCTGCGAGCCATACTGTGGATGCAGCCTGTGGCCCACACTGTGGACGCAGCCAGCGGCCCACAACGTGGTCGCAGGTCTGCGGGCTACGACGGTGCCGCGGGGAAAGGGGCGGGTTGAGCTTCAGCTCCCCCCCCCCGAAACCCTAAATTTTATGTTTTTTTTTTTTTTCTTATTTTTTTTTTTTTGGATGCAAATTTTTTTTTAATATAGTCCAGCTCGACTCAAGCGAATTTTTTTTTTTTAAATCACAAAATGAAATAACTAAAATATCATAAACCCTCCATTAACCATTTATCATAGATCCATTCATTTTCCAGATTTTAACAAAAACATCATTATGGGAAAAATATATTTCCTCATCAAGATTAAAACCACAAAATCTATTAAGAAACAAAAGTTTGATTCAAGAACAACCAAGCTTAAAAGAAAGCTGAAACTAAACCTCAAAAACATTCATGGGAAATACCTTTTTTTTAATTCAACAAATAAATAAAAGAGTAGATTTGAATCCTACCTCATAACGCATTCCGAGCAAGAATTTTGATGAAGAGATCCACCTGCAACTCAAAGCCAATCTCCGATTTTCCAAAATTTTCCCCCATCTCCATTTTTTCCCAAAAAAAAGCTCTCAAGAAAGAAACCCCCCCAAAAACATTTCAAAACTAGGTTAAATGAGAAACCCTATTTTTGCCCTAATTTTCAATTTCGAATTTAGGCATTTTTATTTTTAAAATAAAAGAGAATGAAAAATGGAAATCATTCCTTTCCATTCTTCAATACTTCTTATTCGTTTTCCTTTTAAAATTAAAAAGCTTCCACTTCTTATTTAACTCTAATTTTAAATTTCTTCATATTACTTTAGCCAACACTTTATATTTTGAACTGTTAACAAGGGTGAGGTATTTAAATTAATTTAAACTTCAAAAATCAATCCTTTATACTATATCAATTTTGCAAGTAAAAAGAATAATAATTTTCTTTTAAATAATAAAATTTATCCTTTCTATTCCAAAATGCGAAAATGATGAATTTATTTCTATTTCCCAAATGACTTTAAATCTTTCCTTTCTAAAACGCATAACTCATTGAATTCGTTATTTTAAAATTAGCTATTAAATTAACTCGCTATAACATAATAAAGCGACCTTTTTAATAAATGACTAATCTTATGAAAGAAATCTATTTATTTTAATTCCTCAACTTTTAATGCGTAAATGAACACATTATTTCAATTAAAATGCTTTAAGCTTACTACAATTATAATTAAAGCGATCTCTTTTTAAATTAACGATTATTCATATAAAAGAACCTACCTATTTTAAATTTCCAAAATACTAGTGCATACTTCTACTCATTAAATTGAATTAAATACTTAGGGTAACAAACTCCACTTACCCCGCGCAAGGTACGCAAACTGAGGAAGTCCACCAAATCACATGACATGCAACCCAATGCAAGGAAAGCCCCACGAACCACACATGATGCTCACCCAACCATGGCTAAGGCAAGACAAGAGCTTTATGACCACCAAATCCGAATTCTAAGGATGAAGGAGGTTCACTCAAACCTGCAAATCCCGAAGGAGATGAACCTCGCCCTAGGCGGTGTTGTACCTGCAATCTCCTGCACCCATGAATCACGCAAGCATACATATACATATACATATTCAATGAAGGCATTAGCTCGAGATTTATTACAAGAGTTAGGAAACAATTACATTTACACAAGAATCGATGCAAAAGCACAATAGTAGGTATGCATAATTATTTATATCATCTAAACTACACATTGCATCACAGTTAACCTACCATTCAAGAATGCCACATAGGAAGTCAATCAAGGTCAAACGGGTTTTACAAGTCCGACTAGGGTAGGGGCATTACATTCTCCGCCCCTAGGCTCCAACTTACTCCTGGAAGTCGCAAAGCTAAACGGAAGTCCTGCAACACTTATTAGCCCTTAAACTCAATTATCAATTATCAATTTGCACAGCCAACAATTTTGCCATCATCTTAGAACATTGATCATAAATCCTCTATGAATGTCATTATCCATTAATAGAAGGCATCTAACATCATTCACATCTTAAAATATTCTAGAATTTACACACAATCATAGTAGAGAAACAAGAATTTTTCCCTTTTTATTACACCAAATTTAAAGCAATTAAAATATATAGACACAGTTATCATACCCATTTATCAAACATGACAAGAAAATATGCTCTCAAGGTCAATTTCTTTCACCAATTCATCTCTTTCACAAAACTTTATCGCATAGAACTAGCTTCAAATATCAATTTCTACAACCAAGTTAACTTTTGACACATAAGAGCAACATAAGAACTCAATTGTTTACACTTTTCAGACACACAAGAACCTTTCCAATGACTATGCCCCATAACATAGTGACGAGTTAATACCATTTAATCCATGATTACACATAATATCCATCCACAAGACTGGTTTGCACAACACAAAAGGTCACATGTGAGCATGTCTAATGCTCGGTCAAAGGTAACATATATGATCAACATCTCTATGCCTGCTCTCAGAGCAAATACATGATCAACAATATCCATCATCTCACTCAAGGGCTTGATGGTGCTAGGGTACACCATAGCGGTGCTACCTTCCATACAAGTCCCTCGTGAATATCCCTTGTTGTGTAAGGTGTTTAGCCTCCAAGAGATAGTCACCACTCAAAGGTAGGTAGTGGTTCTTAGCTGTCTCATAGCCTCACATACCTCCATCCTCAAGGTTCCCTACGTCTACTTCCTCGTATACACTCATCCAAGACCATCTCCTACGTTCTTGGAGAAGAATTCACATTGCAACACAAGACCAGCATATGAAAACAACAAGGATAAACTGGTTTAGCCACCAAAGTACAAAAGAATAAAGATAATAATTGTCAATTCCAACAATAAGACAAGAAAATAATTTCCAGATTTGCAACATCAAATCAAGTAAAATTAAGATTGCAAGGTCATGGCTAAACTGTCAAGGTCAAAGTAAAATAAATTGCTGGCCCACAAGGAAATAAATAAATAATTAAAAGAAAATCATAATTGCACATTACATCACTACGTGACTAGTAGCTAGCCACCAACGAGGAAGGAAGGAACAATCGTCTAGCTATCCTAGTAGCTCATCCTGTGGTGTGGCCAAGTCACACATCTGCATGGCATGGCAGTGTGCACCTCGGCATCACCCCGCATCACGTCATCACATGGCATGGCTCTACCCTACACCTAGCAGTAGGCCACATGGAAATGTCTACTACATCTTGCATCATGTCTCAGCACGCCATGGCAATACTCCAAGCGGACAAGGCACGCAATGGACATATCCCGCATGGCAGTGTACCCCACGGATAAGGCACGTGCCAGTCACACCCCGCATAGCAATGTTCCTCTCAGGATACTCGCCGTAAGCTAGAGGTATACATGGCTAAGGTCTACCCACAATTCTACCAACACTAGTCAGTTGGCAACTTATGTAAGAAAAATAACACGCCTCTCATGAAGACAAGGCAATAGATGCTCCAATAAAACCATCAATATGCTCAAGAACTGTCATCTATATGCTCAAAATAAAGGATAGGAATTAGGCTGGCACACATGAACCTCATAAATCAGTTCATCACAAGGGGAAGTATTGAGTACACCTATGTTACAGCTTCATTACAAAACTATATTTTTCCTCCAAATAGGGAAGCTAAAGTTGCTTCACGTCGACATTACTCATACACTATTCATACTATTCAAGGAATGGTGACTTCTACTACTACCCCTTCACATACTGACTTATCAACAACTCGTGGGTTGGCACTCAGTAAGGAAACAAATAAGCAACATCACATAGATAGGTATGGTTTCCCATACCCATAAGCAAACATATTCCCCATGGTTGATTACTTCACCATCCCATGGGCACACATAGCAAGTACGGGTTTCTTACAACACACACAGAATAGCACCATTACTGGTTAGTCACATTTACGGGGAGTACTTTACATTATTCTAACATATACTTAAGGGAAGTTTTAATTATGCTTTACACATGAACCACCAAACAAGGTTTACTCTAGATACACGTTCTGAAATTCTCAACAATTCAAATTTACACAAAGAAATAACATCATTCTGATATCTTGCTCAATTTCCCCTAAGCATTTCCATTCACATTACTAACTATGCAATTTCTTTTTCCAAGGTGAAAAACTTTCCCCTTTCAATTAGAAGCCCAAAGCAACATACAATTTCATATGCGTTGTAGCAAAATTTCTTTCAAATCACTGCATTCTAAATGGTATTTCAAAAACAACAATTCCTATATTTTAAACAAGAGGAGGAAGAGGGTTGGAAAATCAACTATTTCCTACGAATACACAAGAATTTCAAGATCACACCATATTGCTCGGATATAGGTCTATCATTTTAGTTGCCCGGTTTTCATTTCGCTATCTTTTAGGAAAGTGCCAAGGCATCCCAACATGACATTTCTAATCCTTATTGTTGCACTATATTGTTCTAGTTTTCCAAAATAGAATTCAAGACAATCAAATGTTCTTTTGTAATACAAGTCTTCTTGAGCACAATCACTATTCGTAATACAATACAATACAATAACACATCAAATTTAACATTGAAAATTCATAATACGACAAGAAGGTAAATGAAGAGCTTTCTACTAGATATTACACATTTGATGCATACAAATTAACAAGTCTTTCATTTACTCTTTTTGAAACATAATAAGACAATTACCCATATCCAAAGCAAGTTAAATGGTGCGTCACTTAATAGGTCCTAAATCACACTAGTTGAATAAGCACATAAAACAATCTTTCGAGGAGCACATTAATACACTCCTGAAGCTACTACAACATGTCCTCTTTTGGTATTCCTTTCACATCAAGCAATTTTCACAAAATCAACTATGTGCATTTTAATGCACCTTACTTAAGATGGAATTTAGTTATATTACTCCTATCAAGCACATGGATAACCCTTTAATGCAACCATACCATTTTCTATCATTAACCAAAATTTAACTCCCAAACCAAATCCCTTTCACAATTCTAGAACACAAAAATGTTATAAGGCTCACACAAGGCTCAAGAAATATCATCCTTTCTCTTGCAATAAGAAAACTAAAATAAAAGATAACTACACATATCAATTCCTTTTAATTTACTAGAGAGAGAAGAGGAAGAGTCATAATTACTCAATTTACTACATAATAAACATTAGCATTTGCCATACTATTCCTTCAAGTGGACAATCATTAAAACCAATCAATACCATAAACAAGCACATACCGCACTTTTAGATTCAAGATATTAACAACCAACCCAGATGAATTAGTCAAAAGAGTAAAATAAATAAAAAATGAAGGTACATACGACTCCCTTTCAAAGTAAGAGAAATCGTAGACCAAGACCTCAATAAGCAGACAAAACACCTATAATTATTCCCAAAACACCCACATCATTAAGGTGAAAACAAGGTGTGAACGTACACGTTACACACAAGTAGGGTTTGTTAAATCACACCCTCACATCAAGGTGGACAAGCATACAACATAAGGTAGACACACACATGCCAACAAAGGGCACAAGCGAAACCAGAGATCCCAGTGTTGCAACATGGGCTCTGATACCAAGTGTAATGCCCCGCCAGGAAACCCCTAAGGGTTTAACTTAAAAACACTTAAATAGAGTGTAAATATTTTTTTTTTTTAAATAATAATTAAGAGCGTTAATGATAAGTTACAACATTAAGATAATTTGGAGTTATCTAAAACTTAGATAGCACAGTGGATGGCTAAATGATCCTAAGGAGTTTCCCAACGCGATTACATAACCTAACACCTAACTCAACTTGCATCAATTGATCCATTAATCTGGATATCTTAATTGTGAGATAATGCATAAGACATGATTATATATATGTTCAATGATATGAAACCTTAGAATTTTAGGAAGCGTTCAATTACTTTGGGTGGTTAGGGGGCCATCGTGAGATTATTTACTCAATGCACATTAACACCTAATTAATTTAAGAGGCCTTCCTTAAGGTTCAATGTGATAAATATAACAAAGTTCATTCATTGGGTTTAAGGTATCCATTCACAATTGATATCATCCCTTAATATTAAAAGTATGGCTACTAAGATGAGATTCGTTCATTAAGGATTAAACTTCCATTAATAGAGTGAGGTTCCCTCATTAAGGTTTGAGCATAACCAAACTAAAGATTCATAGTTTCTTTATGGAGGATAGAATGCAAGTAGCCATAGAGTTCATTCATTGAAGTTTTAATAATGCAAATAGAAGGAGCTCAACTTATTAAAGTGGAAATGTATTAGGACACATGAGTTCATCCTTTAAATTAAAATATAGTTAGCAAGATGATATTCATCATTACAGGATTAAAATATAAGTTCATAGTGACATTCTTCCATTAGAATTAAAATATAATTATCCTATTGCATGTCACTCTTTTTAATCACATAAAGTTAATATGAAGAGATACATTTGGCTATGATTAAGATACAACAACTATACGAATACTTCCCTTTTTAGTTTCATTCTCAGCAATCATAAGAGATCCTTTTATTAGGGTTATAATATGGATATCTAGTTGAGTTCATCCAATTATCAAATTAATTTGGTAAGGATGATTTGTTGAGATTTAAAACATGAATTAATTGAACAAATTCATCCAATATAGTGTAACATAATTAACATGGCGTTACTCATTTAATAAGGTAAGAAGGTAAATATCTATATGACGTTCATCTTTTAGATTTCAACTTAGAAATTATAACATTAATTCTAACTTTGCTTCCCAATTCACATTCGTTCCATTTATATGCTTAATAACAAGTTAATCTAATAATGTAACCCAACAAGATTCTTTCCACTAATACTACTTTTAATTCACAATTTCAAAATACTTTTCCATAATCTTAATTACAATCTTTCATGAACCTGATTACTACATTTGTCAAGATGAATAATTTTATGCACTTATATTTAAATTCGTTAATTTCCCATCGTACACTTTACAAGATAACAACCATATATGATAACTTAAAGCATGAAACGAAGGAAGCTAAAACATCGCATAACACAGATATGATCTCGGAGTTCACCCCTAAAGGGCTACATCTCCGGGTCTGCTCAACTGCAAGACCCCTTTGGTATTATATCGCTAGGAATACATGATTTATAAGTCTTTTACATCTTTGCCACTTAGGCGAATACAATCAATATACAACAGACACTTCAGTCGGAATTTACATAATGATCCCTTTTGAAGCGGATCCGACTGAACACTCCAAGGCAATTACAAGTTCTAATGACTGATGATACTCTAACTAGGGACGTAATCTAGCTATGACCAACACAAGTAACTAGATGACGGGGTCTGAAACAAATACATCAAGGTTTGTCGCCACTCTAAACAAGGCAAATACGGAACTGAAACTTACACCCCTTTTTTTTTTAAATTGATACGATATCAAATTTTTTTTTTGATCGATAAAAGGCCGTAGCCAACATTTTATTATTATTTTTTTTAAAATATTACATCTCCATTCAGTGTGGGCACCGGTAGGAAAGAATGGAGATAAGAAAACCTCCGGTCTAGCCCAGATCCCTTCTGGAATCAGAAATTATACATAACTGTACATTTTTACAATTCCTCATCTGAGGATGTAGGCAGACATAATAAGACCTTTAAGATTCTGTCCGTACATAATATCATTCAGCACAATCCGGCTGGATCCAACTTCTCATATGTGGCAAATCCACATATTCTTTGAGCATAAACTTTGTCCTGTTTTTCGAATCTGCAAAATCTTAGCAACATACTTTGCCAAATTGTTAGTAGCATAGTAAACTTAATAAATTGTATCGATCATTCAGAGAATAATAACATCTTTCAAATAATGTTAGAGGATTGTAGCCTGGATATCCCTTAGCTTGGAACCCTCCTAACCCGTTGGGTTTCAAATTAAGAGATTATCCAGGCTACAATTCTGCCTACATTTGGAAAGAATCAATTTCTATCAGATACTTAAATACATTAAATTCTTCAAAAATCAGTTCACCAAAACCTGAACATAAAAAATCAATATTTTCTTATGCATATGTCTATGTCTTTAAAAGCCAATATGCACAATAATCTATCATTGAAACTGCCATGATCCTGAGAGTATATAGATGCACATAGAAAAAAAATAGGCCTGGGAAAAGAAGTGAAACCACAGAAGAACTGAAAAATGGTCCAGAGCTTTATTGTAAATAGAACCAGCTAAAATCTGAATCCATATCAAAATCTTGGATTACCTTTACTGCCCTCCTCAAAACCACCCCATAAATCAGTCACCCATACCTCAAACAATTGGAAGAAACCCGAAAGAAAACCACACAAAGGATCTAGGGTACCTCAAAAACAAACTATGTGGGATGCTAAGCAATTCTGATACAACCTCTACAAACATGCAAACATCGATACAGAAACCAGCATAAACTGTCCCATTTTAAAAACAAGGCTGATGACCATAGTTAGAGTTGATACCAGCTCTAACCGAAAAGTAGGAACTAGAGAACCAAGTGTTAAAAAACCAGTCACCATGGCTCCAGGACATAATGCCTGGCAGTCCCAGCTAATCCTTACAAGAAGAGATTTAAATTGCATTGAATTCTATCCCTTCGCTGTCTAGGGCAGACTTATCACCGTTTACATGCATTGCATTCATGCATTGGAGGACTAGCCTGCTGCTGTCAGAAAAGTGAAATCAGACATTTACCCGTCACCTCTTACCACGACTGAAACAGCCCTGGCACCTCCTACCTAATGGTAGTTAAGGACTCAGAAAATAGAAATCAATCATATATTCAGGTTCAGATATAGATATATATAAATATATATATATATTTATATATATACATACTCTAATATATATAGATTCTGAATATATATATATATATATGTATATGTGCGTGTGTGTGATTGAGAAGTTTTCTAATTACACCCACACATACACACACATATACATATATATATGAGGAAATATATATATGTATATATATACTATTGTATATATATACACATATCTATATATATGGACATATATATATGTGCATATATTTATAATGGGACTGTCTATGAATATGTACACATATATATATATATATCCAAGTGAGAGCATATATATATATATATGTATATATATATGTGTATATATATATATCTGAAACTAAGTATACCAAAATGCTGTAGTAAGGATACTATGGCCACCCTTCTAGAGTTTATAAATGAGGGACCAGGAGAGGATTTGGAGAGGAGTGATATGAAGGGGAATTACGTACATCACCTAAAATATCCATGGGGCAAACCATTCTAAAGACATACGAATTCCCATCTGCCCCTAAATTGGCTAACTTGTCTGCAATAGTGTTTCCTTCCCTATAAATATGATTGACCGAAGTTTCCTCAAAATATTTGATCAAGTCCAAAATACTTTTTAGTTCCGCTTGCAATTTCCAGTTTGACACTACCCTAGTCCTGACTGCATTTATAGTTAACGATGAATCCCCCTCAATTTCCAGATATTTTATCCCAAGTGATTTGGCTAAAATCAATCCCTCCCATAACGCTGAGAACTCAGCCAAGTTATTCGAGGCCCAGCCAATAGGCTTATTAATGCTAGCCATTAGTACACCATTGTCCTGGTGAATTGCACACCCTATACCTTCTATACCAGGATTTCCACGAGAGGAACCATCGAAATTAAGCTTAGCCCAGCCCATTCGGGGGGGAGTCCACTTTGTTAGCTTCCTTTCTATCACAGACTGTTCACCTCCACTTCCCATGAACGGGGGAATAATCAAACCCATCCATTTAGATCGAAGAACCTCATCCCATCTAGTTAAATTATTAGTCTTTCCCTGGGTATGTCTTAGTTTGTTATTGATTTTTTCCACAATTGAAGCCTCGATCTTATTAAGAAGGGATACTACCCTCAATTTTGAATCTTTAAAGATCCGCCTGTTTCTCTCCTTCCATATTTCCCATATGAGGATTGTCGGTGCTATTTTCCATACTAAGTGGTAAACATCCTTTGTAAAGGGAGGTTGCCAGCTAATCAGCCATTCTGAAATATCCCTCGGTCTCGGAGTCGGCCAACCGAGGCTTGAGCAAAGCCAATCCCAACACCTCTGGCTGAAACTACAACTAAGAAGCAGATGGTCCACGTTTTCTTCCTTGGCTTCGCATAGAGGGCATCTCGATGGTCCCATGAATCCTAATTTCAAGAACCAATCTGCAGTAAGAATCCTCTTCTGGGAAGCTGCCCATGAGAAAATGCCAGCTTTGGGAAGACCCACGTTATTCCAGCAAAGGCTAATCGGAATATTAGGATTGGTTACAGCTCTTCTGAGTTTTAAAAGTGAGTAACCATCTTTGGCTTTATAAATGCCCGAAGAACTACCAGCCCAAATTATCTTGTCTTTCCCGTTATGTAATGAGAAATGCCTATTCCTCAAATTATTCCAGAGGATTTCCTTGTCTGCATTTGTCAAGTTCATCTCATCAAGGGGTTTCCACTCCCAACCCAATGCGGGGTCATTGGAAACCAGCTTGATATAATCCTTGACATACCTGCCCCTATTTGATTTACAATGTTCAATACCTTCTACGCTTATTCCAGATTTGTCAAGGGCAGAATAACCCCCCCACGAGTCTTCCCAGAACAATGCCTCAGAACCATCCGCAATATCCCAAGACAAATAGTCTCTGATCACCTTTCTACATTCTAACATAAAATTCCAGACTTTGGATCCCTTCGGAAGTAACTCCGTCCTCAGAATACTATCAGGGTTGGAATTAGTGAGATATTTAGCTTTGAGGATCCATACCCATTTAAGATCCGGGTCCGTGTACATTTTCCAGACTAATTTCGCCCCCAGAGCCAAGTTTTGAACTCCCAAGTCTTTGATGCCAACACCCCCTATACTGATAGGCTGGCTAATTTTATCCCAAGATATTAAAGCATATTTCTTTTTTTCAGAGTTCATATTCCAAAAGAACTTCCTCATCTTTTTAATCATTTCTAAACGTGCACCTTTAGGTAATTGCTGGCAGGACATCTGGAATATCGGAATAGCCGCCATTACAGCTTTTAGTAATGTTAATCTCCCAGCCGAAGATAGGCATTTGTTCTTCCAAGAATTCAACCTGAGATCCATCTTTTCAAGGATTCCTTTCCATAATGAATTTATATTGTTTCCCTTATCCATCGAAATCCCTAGATATTTACAAGGGAGTTTCCCTTTATCAAACCCTAAGATATTACAAATATCTGACTCTATGTTTTGCGGAGTGTTAAAGAAGAAGATCTCTGATTTATTCCTGTTCACTTCCTGACCAGAGGCTAATGCATAGATGTCAAGAATCCTTTTGAAAGCCATGGCTTCAGACCTATTCGCACTTCCCATCAGCATTGTGTCATCAGCAAACTGCTGGTGGGAAATGGCCTCCATTCCATTAGTGATTTTAATACCTTTGATAATCTGATTCATTCGAGCACAAGAAATGATTCTCCCAAGGCCCTCTGCCATTATGATAAATAAAAAAGGGGATAAAGGATCTCCTTGTCTAATCCCTCTAGATATCTGGAAGAAGCCTGCTGGGGAACCATTTATAAGCAATGATATCCTGGGCGATGAAATGCATTCGAAGATTAAATTGATCCATTGTTTAGAAAAGCCAAAGGATTCTAAACATTTACACAGAAATCTCCAATCAACCTTGTCATAAGCCTTCTTGATGTCAAGCTTGATCATCATTGCAGCTGATCGATTCTGTTGTATCGAGTGTATGACTTCTTGAGCTATAATAATGCCATCAAAGATAGATCTACCTGGTACGAAACCGGTCTGTTCCTCAGAAATAATGCACGGAAGGATGCTTTTCAATCTGTTTGCTAAAATTTTAGTAAAAAGTTTGTAAATTGTGTTACATAAAGAAATAGGGCGAAAGTCTTCAAAATTTCTTGATTCCTCCTTTTTTGGGATCAAAGTAATGAAAGTGTTGTTGATTTCCCTTAAGATACTCCCCGAGTTTCTAACAGCTTCCAAAGCTTCCACAACCTCTTTACCAATAATGTGCCAACATTTTTGGAAAAAGCAAGCAGGAAAACCATCCAGGCCGGGAGCTTTATCAGGGTTAAGCTGCCCCAATGCAACTTTTACTTCTGATTCTGTAAATTTGTTGCAAAGCGCTTTATTTTGATTTTCAGTTATGATCTTAGGAATATTCCTAAGAATAGTAAGATTGTCATCTTTAAGAGAATATTCAGAGCTGAACAGGGTTTTAAAATGGTTAACCGCTTCTGTAGTTATGTCAGTTTGATCTTCCAGTAGAATACCATTATTACTCATGATCTTGTGAATACCGTTAGTGTTCCTCCTTAATTTTGTACTATTGTGGAAGAACTTAGTATTCCTATCCCCATTTTGAAGCCAATTCTCTCTAGACTTCTGTTTCCAAAATATTTCTTCTTTTGATAACGCATCCTCGTATTTCCCAAGGAGCTCCTTTTCTTTGAGGAAGCTATCCTGATCCATTCCAAGTCTAAACACTTTTTCATTAAGGTCTGCGATTTCTTTTTCTAATGACATTTTGGTTTCAAAAATGTTGCCGAAAACTTCACTATTCCATTTCAGTAACTTGCACTTGATATGTTTTAATTTATTTACAAGGCAAAACATCTTTGATCCCTGGAAACTTACCTCAGACCACCACCTGGAGATCAGGTCATAGAAGTCTGGATTTTGCATCCACATTTTTTCAAATTTAAAGGGACAACACCGCGGTGTAGCCTCTCCCTCAATATTGAGGATGACAGGGTAATGATCAGATCCTGAAGATGGGAGTAGTGAGGCAGAGAGGTTAACCGCTAGATCGCTCAAGTTCCCTCTAAAAAGGAATCTATCTAGTCTCTCCGTGATTTGTGTAAAGCCTGCTCTTCTATTATACCAGGTATACACACCATTATTGGTTTCTATATCTATAAGATTGTTATAAGCTACCCACTCTTTAAAGTCTTTTAAGGATTGCGGTTCCCTACGAATACCACCCTTTTTTTCTGATAAATTCAGGATAGCATTGAAGTCCCCTCCGAGAATAACAGGGGAAGAGGTATCTAGCCCCATCATAGCCGAGAGTTCTGACCAAACTCTGCGCTTGCCGGCATCCGGGATCGGGCCATAAATGTTTATAAGGGTGAAAGTAAATTTGCTATGTTTGCTTATAACCTTTCCCAATAGCCAATTTCTATTACCTGCTATAGGATAAAAATTAATACTACGCGGATTCCAAATAATTCCAATACCACCAGAGGCACCCCTGGCTTCCACAAATTCCCCGCAAAGAAGACCTAATTTCCTTTTAAAAGCCTCAGCTTCTACCTGGGCTAATTTAGTTTCTTGTATGAGAACGATATCATGTTTCCATTTAATAATGTTGCGTCTAATTAGACGCTGTTTGTTAGGGGCGTTCATGCCCCTAACATTCCATGAAGAGATTTTCATGGGGCCGTGGGAAGGCCCTTCCCCTTCCCAGCATCAAAGAAGGCTGTCAATTTGCCTTGGTCTTTAGCGTTTCCATCCTGCAATCTTAACTCGCTCAAAGATTTTCTGCCTCTACTTTTGGCTTCTCTAGCACAGTCAGGACAGTTTTTCCCGTCATATATGTTTTTTATTCCTAAGGTTTGCTGGGGCACAATCACTCCCTCACCATTATCCTCTCCCAGTTGGGGCTGAGCTACTGAAAAGTCATTGACAGGAATAGTTATTCTATCTCCAGACCTATTCTCATTATTTTCTTCCTCATCCATAGATGCCAAGAGTTCCTAAATTAGGAACCTCTTCTCAGTTTCCTCTTCCGGAGAAAGATTTTCAACTACCTTATTATCGAATACCTCAAGAACAGCAGCCATTCTAGAAGATATTTCTTCTAGATCTGCCTCATTTTCTTGTTCCAATTTTTCGTCTGATTTTGTGTTAGATGGAAGTTTCAATGAGTCCACCGAATTTGAGACTCTTTTTGTCATCTCCACTAAGGCATCTTCTTTTATAGAGTTTGCCTCATCTATAATTTTATCAAGATCATTAATGTTGCTGTAGGTGTAGTTTCTATTTTCATCAGGGTAAGCCACAGTCAGACTATTGTCGTGACCAGGGGATGTATTTATTGGAGTTTTTTTATGCTGATCTAAGAAAGAGTTATCCATTTGTTCGATACTCTTAACCAGCGCTGGGCATGTTTTCAATCTAACATCAGATTCATTTATAGCCCCATAATAGAAAGTGGGTTGGATGTTCCACTCCCCGCTGTTCGATACTAGCGAGATGGGTACTAAGTCCAGTGAATTAATATCAGATTCAACTAAGATTTTGATATTCATTTTTACAACCCCATTTTCTAGACCTTCACATCCCAAAAAAGAACCGAATTGATCCCCAATATACTCTAGGATTTCAAAATTCAGATATTCAACTGGTAATGTACCCAGACTAATCCATCTAGGGTACTTGTTTAAATTCCGGGATTGAGGATCAAAGTTCGGTTTCCAATCACAACGAAAAAAACCATAACCTTTATATAATTTAACCGAACCATAGAGAATATCATTTTTTGTATTTTGATTATCACACAAAATTGCCAGAAAATTATTATCCAGGATAGATATACTTACCTGTCCCGGGTATAGGGCCATCCACCACTCAATAATTTTACCAGTATCTTCTCCAATTCCCGTCCACTTTGCAAAAACCCCACATTTGCTAAATAAATTGAATTGGGGTTCCGCTAATTTTGCCGGAATTTTACAAATTCGCCTCGGTTTTATTCTGGATTTTGGCTCAAAATTCCTCACTTTCCCGAGCGGCACCATGTTTGCCCCGGTGGCCGGATAAAGGTTTGAGGCTGTGGACTTATGCCAATCGAAGTTGAAAGATCTATTTCTACTTACGCCCATCTTCTTCCTGGCCTTTTTCGAGCGAACGATATGCCAGTTTCCATCGGAGGGTAGTGACAAGGCATCATCCATTTTTGCCCTAATTACTGCATTTTCCCCAAACTTGCCCGCTTTGCCAGCCGAAAACCGAACTTCATTTGTTACAGGTTTTTTCTTGCTTTGCGGACTATAGATTGAAATGCTCTGCGGACATGAGGCGAAGACTTGTCTGCACCCCCCCGCCGCAAACCTTGGCAATTTCGAAGGACAGAGATTTCGCATTTCGCCAGATTGTTATTTTTTGACAACAAACTACTAATAAAATTACTGATACGATATCAAATTTTACATGCATCCTACTAGCATATCGTTGAAGTAACAACAAAATATACAAAGATAAATTTAGATTCATATTCCATAAAAAAACTTCTCATTAACATGTATTACCAAACGTTAACCAGAGTATAATTATTTCAAAGATCTCCAAATAAGACCATATTTAATCTCTTTTCCAAAGATTACTCCCCGATTATAATTGGTTCCCAAAATTAAATGTTAACTAATATAAATCTAATAATCCATGATTAACGAATACCCCCTTTCCTTTTATCCACAGATTTAAACATACGCAAAATTTGTATTTAACGTGTATATATATATATATATTTTGACATTTAAATTCTAATTTCAAAAAAAATAGGTCTTCCTACAATTATATTACAACTTCTTTTGACTTTCCCATGACATTTTTTTCTTTCATTTTTTAAATGTCAATATTATACATTATTTGTTTGTTTTAAACAACAACAAAAACAATATATAAAAAAAAGTTTTAAAACAAACTTTATTATTTTATTTTTTTTAAGGCAAACCCTAACCTTATCACGCAGGTCCCTGCGTCCCACAGTGTGGACGCAGCCTCTGTGAGCCATACTGTGGACGCAGCCTGCGGCCCACACTGTGGATGCAGCCTACGGCCCACACTGTGGACATAGCCTGCGGCCCACACTGTGGACGCAGCCTATGGCCCACACTGTGGATGTAGCCTGCGGCCCACACTGTGGACGCAGCCTATAGCCCACAACGTGGTCGTAGGTTTGTGGGCTACGGTGGTGCCACGGGGAATTGGGCGGGTTGAGCTTCGGCTCCCCCCCCCGAAACCCTAAATTTTTTATTTTTTTTTCTTATTTATTTATTTTTGGATGCAAATTTTTTTTAAATACAGTCCAGCTCGATTCAAGCGAAATTTTGTTTTTTTAAGTCACAAAATGAAATAACTAAAATATCATAAACCCTCCATTAACCATTTATCACAGATCCATTCATTTTCCAGATTTTAACAAAAACATCATTATGGGAAAAATATATTTCCTCATCAAGATTAAAACCACAAAATCTATTAAGAAACAAAAGTTTGATTCAAGAACAACCAAGCTTAAAAGAAAGCTGAAACTAAACCTCAAAAACATTCATGGGAAATACCCTTTTTTTGATTCAACAAATAAATAAAAGAGTAGATTTGAATCCTACCTCATAACGCATTCCGGGCAAGAATTTTGATGAAGAGATCCACCTGCAACTCAAAGCCAATCTCCCATTTTCCAAAATTATCCCCCATCTCCATTTTTTCCCAAAAAAAAAGCTCTCAAGAAAGAAACCCCCCCAAAAACATTTCAAAAATAGGTTAAATGAGAAACCCTATTTTTGCCCTAATTTTCAATTTCGAATTTAGGCATTTTTATTTTTAAAATAAAAGAGAATGAAAAATGGAAATCATTCCTTTCCATTCTTCAATACTTCTTATTCGTTTTCCTTTTAAAATTAAAAAGCTTCCACTCCTTATTTAACTCTAATTTTAAATTTCTTCATATTACTTTAGCCAACACTTTATATTTTGAACTGTTAACAAGGGTGAGGTATTTAAATTAATTTAAACTTCAAAAATCAATCCTTTATACTATATCAATTTTGCAAGTAAAAAAAATAATAATTTTCTTTTAAATAATAAAATTTATCCTTTCTATTCCAAAATGCGAAAATGATGAATTTATTTCTATTTCCCAAATGACTTTAAATCTTTCCTTTCTAAAACGCATAACTCATTAAATTCATTATTTTAAAATTAGCTATTAAATTAACTCGCTATAACATAATAAAGCGACCTTTTTAATAAATGACTAATCTTATTAAAGAAATCTATTTATTTTAATTCCTCAACTTTTAATGCATAAATGAACACATTATTTCAATTAAAATGCTTTAAGCTTGCTACAATTATAATTAAAGCAGTCTCTTTTTAAATAAACGATTATTCATATAAAAGAACCTACCTATTTTAAATTTCCAAAATACTAGTGCATACTTCTACTCATTAAATTGAATTAAATACTTAGGGTAACAAACTCCACCTACCCCGCGCAAGGCACGCAAACCGAGTAAGTCCACCAAATCACATGACATGCAACCCAATGTAAGGAAAGCCCCATCAACCACACACGATGCTCACTCGATCATGGCCAAGGCAAGACAAGAGTTTTATGACCACCAAATCCAAATTCTAAGGATGAAGGAGGTTCACTCAAACCTGTGAATCCCGAAGGAGATGAACCTCGCCCTAGGCAGTGTTGTACCTACAATCTCATGCACCCATGAATCACGCAAGCATACATATACATATACATATTCAATGAAGGCGTTAGCTCGATATTTATTACAAGAGTTAGGAAACAATTACATTTACACAAGAATCGATGCAAAAGTACAATAGTAGGTATGCACAATTATTTATATCATCTAAACTACACATTGCATCACGGTTAACCTACCATTCAAGAATGCCACATAGGAAGTCAATCAAGGTCAAATGGGTTTTACAAGTCCGACTAGGGTAGGGATATTACAAAAGCTTTACTCTAAAGCTGCAACTAAAACTTTCTCATTTCCCATTTATTCATTAAACATCAAGATGCATATATTGAAAGTGATTAAAACTAACCCTTAAGAAATATTTACATTCATATTTTTTGTTTTCTTTTTATAAACTAAAGACATAAAATAGCATTTCCTTTCCATTAACGAATACACATCTATCATTCATTTTGCAAAAATGATAAGATTAAATGAATGAAGGCAACTTAAATATTTATCTTCTTTTTCCATTTTAACATGCATATCTTTCATTAACTAATAAAATAGAAAGTAGATTTCATTCCTAGTTTATTTCCAGCAATGAATAAATATAAGGGAATAACTCAAATGCTTCTTCAATTTTATTTCTTGAAATGAAAATAACATATAAATATGTTTATTGCATCATGATCCCCTTCAAAAAGAATAATAGGGAGATTACAAAGTCAAGCCTCTCATTTCTCCCAAATGAGGGCTTATCAAATACATTTCATTTTTTTCCAAACTAAATACAATGCAAAAATAGGATCATGCCATAGCTTCCCTTTCAATCTTTATTCGTAAGCAAACCCGCAATAAAAAATTGTAGGTTGTGACCATGGAGGCTCACCTCCCAACCTAGGCTTATAAGAAGCCACCCCCAAGCTAGGAGAACCAAGGCAAAATGAGTTACACTCAAGCATAAACACATAAACAAGTAGAAAACACAACCCTCCCAACCCAAGGATGAACAAAGTCACTTAGTGACTTTCCTAGTGGGGTGAAGGTGGACCAAATACCTATAGGAGAATTCTGCAAGTAGGAGAACATAATTCCATTGCAAGGTTACCAAGAAGCACATCCACAAGTTCCTAACTTGTCCCAACAATTCCTTATGTCTCCCAAGGTATACAAGACAACAAACTCCCCTTATGACCCCCATTGCAAACACAAAACATTATGCAACAAGGGTCCCATAACCCCTTGTAAATCACTCTCTTCCAAAGAGAGCCTCTACACTCATAGACTGTCAAACAACCCTTCACCCCAAGGCCACTCTACCCTCCCAAGGGTGAGTTTGACCTTGAAAAATCCCAAAACAATATCATAAAACTACAATATCACAAACACAAAAGGAAGAACCCAACATCTTCCTAAACATACTAAGAAATCAACAATGGGAAAACAACCACAACAAACAATCTTTTCAAAAATCAAAGCAATAACATGAAATAGTAAACTAACCAACCTTAAATGTGCCAAAAGGATGAATAGAAGTTGTAGAAGAGCTGTCCAAATCCACTATTTTTTTCCTCTCAAGACCTAGCCCAAAAACTTCCCAATCCAAGACCCAAACTCAATAAAATCTATGTCTCCAAAAATGGAGAGTGGGTGATCAAACTTCTCCCTCCCAAACTATTCCCTAAGAAGACACTCCTCACTCTTTCCAACCCTCTTGGGAAGGATGAAGGATGTTCATAGGTTGGTCTTCCCAACATCTTACAAAATCTCTAGCCAAGGCACCTCAAAAAGGTAAAAGGAATGAGGAAGAGCAATGTCACTCATGAAGAGGGTTGTCTAACGTAGGTAGGCTCCTCAAAAGTTGAAATTCGGAAAACTTGGAAAACTCAACTTTTGGGGTGACTAAACAGTCCCTAGGGAGTGGACACATGGCTAAAATTGGCCTTCATCCATAGGTAAATCATATGGCCCACTAAAAATGCCCCTAACTTGACCCTAGGAGTTAGTTTAACCCTCTAGAAACTCACCCAAAGTTTATCTATGGGTCAACCCTGAGTTGACCTTTTGAATGGCTCCCTATCCAAGACTTCTTGGGACCATAATAGGATAATTGAGAAATGCATTGGTAAAACCAATTCCTTCCAAAGGACATGTCATTTCCAACTCACTTTACAACACATGTGTCAAGTGACACCACAAAAATAATTACACATCAGTAAAATACACATGGCAATGTCCCTTTTTGGAATTAATAAATTAAACAATTTTTAAATTAAACACACATCCAAGCATAAACTTTTACAAATTATAACACATTTATAAACGAGGTGTTGTCTCTTAAAATAGACAACACTTGGCTTCAAAAATGATCATAGCTCTAGGCTTGAATCTCTAAATAGTTTCCATGGTCACATGGAATAATTTTTCTGCACATCTCACTTTGCACATTACTAATTCCAAAAATCACATATAATATTATCATATGAAGAGAATACAATTCAGACATTGCATATAGTTTCAATTATAATAATCAAGTTTCCAATTATGTAATAACATCCACATAAAATAATCTACTAAATGGCATCATCATAATCATCATGGAATTAAATCATTTATAGAGCATGCATCCATAAATTTCTAGCATCAAAACAAAGTACTGCAAATCAAAGTAAATGCCATAATCATATCAAAGTTATCCAAAACACTAGATCATATAAAATCTATGCCCATAATGCATCAAAATATAGTATCAATAATAGGTCCAACATGAAAATAATTGAAATGCTATAATGGCTTGGGGTAGGGCCTCAGAACCCCCTTCTTTTAAATGTAATGCATGAAAGAGGTTGAAGAGGATCCTTTGTGAAACTTGCACATCTTTCTTGAGGAGGGTAAAGCTTTCCACTTGATCTTATCCTCCTTTTTCACCATTACATTTTGCAAAAAATGCTATCTATTGTTTTTGATCTGAAAATTGCATTAAATTCAATTTCTTATTTGTGTTGTTCAATTCGCAAATCAATTTTACAAATTAAGTGGTTAATGGTCAAAACCCTAATTTTCAAAAGTCAACTTGAACTTGTGAAAACATTGGATTTACATTTAATGTTCAGATGTAGAACTATTTTCAGTTTTGTCTTCTTGCCTAAAATTCAAAATTTTAATTTTCCTCCCTTTCCCAAAATTCAAAATTTAAAAATTCAATGGTTAGTTCCTAAAACCCTGATTTTCAAATTCACTTGGATTTTGTGTGAAATTCAATCAATTTCAACCAATTTCAGTTTTCAAAATATTATCCAAGGCAACCTTATCCATTAGTTTGAAAATTTTCAAATTTGCAATTGAACTTCTTATCTTTTTCAAAACCCTAATAGGGTCCTATTTTCACATTCAAACCTTAATTTCGCATATCTAACTTTGTAAAATCAACCAATTTTTTGAGGTTAGCTTTAAAATCATCGTAGCTTTCATCCCTGAAAATTTTCGAAAAAGTTGGGTGGACCGTGTGCAACTTCAACACAGTCCGTGGCTTTTTTTCTGAAATTTCGGGAGACTGTTATGACCATATTTAATTGCTTAAATCTAGAAAATTGGCTGATTTTGTCAAATTTTGATCCCTCTAAAATAAATAAAAACTTCCCAATTTCAACATCACAACTTTCAAGAAAAATTTGAAAATTAAGAGGTTAATTGTAATCTACCCTGATTTTAAAATGTACTAATTTTAAAGTTAAGTGGTATCCCAAAACTCAAATTCAAATTTTCCCTATAGTGCACGAGCTCTACCACTATTAATCCTACCTCTACTATCCCCATTAGATGAAGCATTAGAATTAAGGCTTCCCATGGTTTAATTCCCGAAGAGATGGATCCTAATGGGTGATTTATTCAATGAGGATAATACTAATTCTTGTCATCCTAATAACATCCCTATCTACCCAATTGATGATTCTAATGATGAAGAAGAAGCTTTGACTAGAGTTTCCATATATCAACTTTCAAAACTGGATATTCAATTTGACAACTTTCAACAATGGATGTCCCAACAATATCCTAGTAGTGAATCTCTTCCATTAATTGAACACATGATTCAAAGTGATAAGAATGAAATTGATATATTACATGGCATTTCTTACATTGTTGATTCTAATGTCATGCCTATAAAGATTTTGTTAGACACAATGTGCCATTGAGAGGGGGGTGAATTAGTGGTTTACAAACTTTTCCCTTTATCTATCCTATGTGTGTATATCGGTTATTAGATCTAACAGAAAGAAGACTTACTGATTAGAAATGAGACTAACACAAATGCAATCACACATGAAAGGGACATCACATAACACCATCATATATGAGGAAAACCCAAGATGGGAAAGACCTTGGTGAGAAATGTTGCTAGAGTCTACTGCTCCAATCTAGCCTCACAATGAAAATCTGATTACAATATTGAGGACACCAACCAAAGGAGCACGAACCCCTAATTTAGGGCACCAACCCAAGGAGAAACAACCCTTGATTTAGGGCACCAACCGAAGGAGCTCCAACTTAGTGGTCTACAATGATTATATTCAATTACAAAAGTAATAGCCTTATTACAAATAAAATTTGTAACTCTTCAACAAATCTCTTCACTAGTTCTCCTCTCTCAAATTCTCTATCAATTCTTTGCTTACCTCTCAGCTGCAACCCTATCTCATGATGAAACTAACTCTCTACTGCACCTTCACTAGTTCAGTCTCTTCTTCTTCTTTGTCATATCTCTATCTAGTACACTACTTCTCTCCAATGGTACTACACTCTGTCGGTTCTTTGCTTTCCTTCTCTCCAATCTTCTACAATTCTTCTCTGTCATTCTATCACTACCAGTTTACTCCTCTGTCAAACTCGATGGATGACTACTAGTTGCCTCACTATTGTCAGTTGAACTCTTCAACCTTGTTCTCTCTCAGACTCAGTCTCTTCTTCTTCTTCTTGGTGAGCACTTGACTGGATTCACTTCTTCACCAGCAACACCCTCTCATTCAGTGACAACCTTCATCAATTTTGTCTTGCAAATTTATAAACTGATTTTACTGCCAAAAACCAATTCAAACTTTGGGTGGTTAGGGTTTCTTCTTTGATCTCAAGGCAACCTAAAACCAATTAGATTTCATCATATCTAATCGCCTTGATTGATGAACTGTAACACATCAATCAACCCCACCATTATCATGCCTTCTAGCACACGCCATTCGTATTTAGCAATATGCTTTTAATCTGTCATTTGATCTCCTTGTCAATCATCGGGAATGGCTTCGCTATTTCCTTCACCTACCTTGATCTGCTCAAACAGTCTATCCTAGATCTATGTTATCCATTAGACCTCAAGCCGTAAACCTCTACTGCACATCCCATGGATCATGCAATCAACATAAAGGTTGACTGACCACCATCTACCTCACAAACATACACTTCATCAACCTACACATGCATGCCACCTCAACTCCATGTGGCATCTTTGTCGATATCCATCTCAGCAAAGACCACAGTATCGGCTAGACCTGGTCACCTAAAAATCAACACACAATTGGTCCATATTTTCTGTCGGTTCTCTAACCCTATTAGTTATACCCTAACCAGTCTATCATTACCTTGCACTTGGCTTCTCTTCCAATGGATCACCTTTTTCAGTTGCCAAACAGAACATTCCACCATATGCTCATCTTCATCAAGAAGGAGCACGTCACTTAGCCTATTTGCTCTCTTACCACCATTCACATACTTATCGGTAGGAACTCTGATGACACCATTTCATCAACTTTTAATTGTTTACATATGGGGCATCTGCATACTGGTTGCATTCTCTATCTACAGATGCTCAGCCATGCCTTTTCATCATCAGCCCAGAAAACATCTTAACCAGTCTGTCAAGGTGACAAACCCATCACTTCTTTTCTCTTCCTTTTCTATCCTAGTAGCACAACATGCCAACCCTTTCTAATTTGGTGCTTGTCTATGATCTCATGCACCCAAGGTAACTTAGAGTTTCACCAATTCATCTAGTGGGAGACTTCAGTCACTTGCCTTTAACCTTTTATCTTATCTGAGAGGACTATGATGCAATCCATGCATAGTAGGAGATAAGCTCTAGTTACTGGTGGGAGTGGATCCTTTTCATCTATATCCTACAATGCACCAATGTGGCTTCCCTATTTGAGCAGAATATCTTCAAACAAGAACATGTCATCCATCTTGGGTACACTCATGGTTAGTCTTCTCTTCTAATGGTGACTACATTTTTATTAGGTGGGAGTCCTACTATTTGATATCCACAGAACATATAGGTGACCTATACATCCTTCACTTTCGGCATTGATGTGATTTAGATAACATTCCCACTCTTCATCACAATCAACCGACCATCGTCTTTCCCTCTTACAGATGTCATCATTTAATGGTTGTTATATCATACCAATCTCCTGTCCATATCATCCACACAAGTCAAAGACTAACCTGTGTACCGGTGAATCCAAATGCCATTATACAAAATGATATTCTCTTCCTTCCCGGTGACCTACTATACTAGGTGATATCAAAGACATCACATCTGGTATGTATCAATGACATTGCTGCACATACATCTCTTATACTAGTTTCCATTGTTTACTGGTTGACATCAATGACAACACAACACCAATAGAGTTGTGTTGAGAACTTAGGTTATTCGCAACCTCCTACACATGTCAATCATTCTCTTTCTTTGACTAGTTCAATGACTAGCATTCATACTTTCACTTCAGACATCATGGCTACATCAATTCAAACTGTTACATATATAACCATTAGTCATGGGGGAAATCCATCCTCTTCATTCAATCCTCCATCTTTATATATTCTTTCAATGAGTATTCCTATTGTCTCTCAACCAATCAATGTGACACATGGGGCAATTCATTCTATCATTCCATCCCTCCTTTTACTATCCCATTTCCTACTGAATCAATTCCATCTTTCAATAACATCACAACACCTTCTCAATAAAAAATGTGTAACATAAATTATTCAACCAAAGCAACCATTAATAGCCTTACCCAAACTATGTAATCATTGCAACAACAAATTACTTTTATGAGTTAGTCCAAGTTTAGTGTGCCCACATTTGATGTAAAGAGCCCTCTTTCTCTTGATATTGTTAGATTTATCCCTCCTAAACATGTTGAAGTCCCAAATTTGGAACTTTATAATAGAAAAGGTGATCCTTTAACACATGTCAAAATATTCCAAACTTTGTGTACTAACTTTTCTTATGATCAAATATTGCTTGCCAAAATGTTTACTCGAACACTAAGAGATGAGGATTTACAATGATATTGCTCTTTTCCTTCCTATTCAATTACTTCTTTTCGACAATTAGCAAATGATTTTATTCAACAATTTCAAAACAACATAGGTCCAAAAATCACTTTGACTGATTTAATGCATTGTAAACAAGCTGTTAAAGAAAAAGTGACTGATTTCATTGGTAGATATAAGCATATGTATTCTAAAATTTCTTTTCTAGTGCTTGATAATGATATTCAAATTAAACTTTCATTCCTAATTTGCAAAAGGAAATTATAGACAAACTTCTCCTTTCTAAGTTTACTTCCTTTCCATAGTTGTGTGCAACATTTCATTATTATCAACAGATTATGAGTCAACTGGAGCAATCTACTCCTATAACTCCAAGTGATAAGGGTGAGAGTACTCAACACCCATTTGTGAAGTTCAAAGCGAATAAAGGCTTCATCAAATTTAATGACACCATCAACAACAACAATGTGAATGCTACGACAGGCGTGCCTCCTATTTCTAAATTTTTCAAAAGAGAAAGACAATTTACTCCTTTAAATGAATCATTACATAGCATTATGTCTCAGTTGTTACAAAGAAATGTTATCACACTTCCTCCAAAAACCAGTTGACCCTTCTAAGGTAGCCTCACCTTACTTTAATAATAATTCTTTTTGTCAATTTCATCATCAACCTAGTCATGATACTAAGAAATTTTTTGCATTAAAAAGTAAGATTCAAGATCTGATTGATAATAATACAATATCTATGGTAGGTGTGAATGATAAAGGAAACAAATCAGTAGCTCCTCCTAATCAAAATCTTAAGATTTTTATTGATCCTTTACTCTCTCATACATCTAACGTGATTGAGACTGGATATAACTCTTTCTCTCCCTTTGATCTTACTACCATGACTCCAAATTTGGTGAATATGTTAGAGAAAAAAGAAACACCTAAGGATTCATGTATCACATTTTACCTTAGTGAGACTATTAGAGCACCTCATGGACCCTTATACATAGTTGCGAAGATTCAACATAAACCTTGTCATGGTGTGCTTATTGATCCCTCTTGCATAGTTAATATCATCATTGAAGAATATCTTTTCACTTTACGTTTGCATAAACCAATATATGATGATACTAATGTGGTCGTTAAGTTATTTGATGGATTTTCTTGTCCTACAATTGGTTCTATCATATTCCCTATTGAGGTTCAAACTAAATCTATAGATGCTAACTTTGTTGTCATTCCTTCATTTGAACAATTTTCTGTGAAGTTGGGCTACCCTTAGCTATCTTCCATGAAGGATATTGCCTCTCCAATCCATAAGTGTTTGAAATTTACCCACAATGGAGAAATCATTACTGTTAACCATAGCTTATTTTGACCAACCGAAACAAGCTCGGGTGTTCGTATTGATTTTTTTGGGCCTCAACAAGTTCAATCTCTTCGACCAAGAAGTGATTCTCTCTTTCAATCTTATAAAAAATGGAAGAAAGATATGATATTATCCTTAGTCTAACCTCGCACTCCAAAATTTGATATTACCATCATTCTTGAAGATGAATTTCTTTCTCTAACAGATAGAACTAATCTTCCTCCTCAAGAAGATTCCCAACCTATTCCTATGGATGAAACTATGCCTTCTCCTAAGAAGAACAATAATATTCCTCCTAAGGTTAGACCTATGCATCCTCTACATGATGGACTTGGTCTCCTTCCTACACCAAAAATTCTTTGTTTATATGGTGCAGTCCCACCTCCTTGCTCTTATAGAGAGAAGAGACCTTCCTCTCCTCTTGTCCAATCTAATAGACCTCAACCTAAACCTCCAACTACCAGAGATGAGAATATTTCTCCTTCAACAAATATTACTCCTTTTATAAATATTCCCCCTTCTTCTCAGCTTCCACTAAGACTCGATGGAATCATTGTGTGAGAGATCGCCAATAAAAATGTCGAGCTAGAGCTTGTGAAGTTGTTTCTCAAATTATTCAATCTCCCAAAACAACAACAGTTGACATAATTCCCTTTTCTCCTACACAAGATGTTGAACCTAAATCTGAAAATCATAAGTTGAAGAAAACATGTGATTGTTTTACTTCTATTTATATTAGAGCTCCCCTTTCTATAAATCTTGATGAAGAAATAGGTGAAAATGTTATTCATGGTGGCAATACAATTCCTAATACTTTTGATAGTGAATATAAATATGTTGATGTTGGCAAACATTTATCTACAAAATTTTCAAAATCCTTGATCCTACCTCCTTTAATAAACCAAAGTGGCTTAGCAAATAGGCCCAATCCTTGTTTGGATCTTGTGATAGCTCCATCTACTATGCTTGATATTGCTCCTCTGGCATATTTCCCACATTCCCAAAATAGTGATCAACAAGATTGGGAGGTGGATGTCGTGCTAGACTAGCTGCATTAGCAACATAGATCCTCTACCTCTCTCTCTTCTCTTTCTCTTTTGTGACCATTCTTCTATGTGTATCCCTATTGTTCTATTTTGTTGATCCTAGTAATGTCTGATGGTATGATGAAATAATAAGTATCCAGTAGAATACTGAGAGGGGGGGGGGGGGTGAATCAGTATACTGAAAAACTGATACAAAGTTCCCAAACTCAAACTCATTCAAACAAAGTAAACACATCTCAGTCAAGATCAATATTCATAAGAATACTTGAAATTAACCGGTTTAACTGTTATAACAACTTTAATAGTAAACACCTTCAAACTTGTAAACATCAACAATGCTTAATCATAACTCAACATATTCATCTCTCAATGCTTATACCTAACATGCCTTATCAGAAGTTAATCAAATCAACAAATAAAATCATAGCAACAAAAGCATTCACCACTTGACACAAATATTTATACATGGAAAACCCAAATAGGTAAAAGCCATGGTGAGATGGGACTCACAAGGATAGCTATCTAAACTCTTTCAAACTTCACCCTGTTAGGAGCCAAAGCCTATTAGAGCTTTACAATAAGTCCTGTTAAGAACTAATTCCGGTTAGGAATCACTTGGTTAAGGGATTTACAAATATGCCTTGTTAGAAGAACAATACCCTATTAGGAGTAACCTCGCTAGAGGATCTATGAATCCAAGAAAATAGACCACCTTGTTAGAGCTTACCCAATTAAGGGATTTTACTTCTACTATAATTGTTAGAAAACAACAAGTTTTCTTGATCTGTATGAGTAGCACTATCTTTACTTGATTAGATCCTTCTAAGCTTCAATCTGCCTTCATTCAAAGTGCAGATCAATTCACTGGTTGGGCAACCACACACTCAATAGGTTTTCTATCAACCTTGCCAACAACCTTTACAAACAACTTCATCGACCTTAAATACAAATCAATTAGGTTGGTAACACAATAAAAACCTAATTCTCATCATTGAGATTACAAACAAGTCAATTCAATCTTGACCGTTAGAAATCATAACAATCTTTTCACATTCTTCAAGACAATTCCAACCGCTACATGATCACCACTCCCTTGGACTTTGTAACCCATCACATGTTGTGCATTAAATGCAATCCACTTTGCTGCTTGCCTAGACAATAAGAAAACACGCCAAGCCAATTTGAAGTTATCCTCATACAATGATCCATGTGTCTCCATCATTACTGCTCATCAGATAATAAACCAACAAACTTGGTCAGTTAAGGTTTAACGACTGATAGAGTTTACCGATTACATTACATAGAAAGCTTTAACCCTTCACACCGGTTCACTAGTTCAACTCACAAACTTTCTTCTTTACCGGTTACAAGCCAATAGCAAAAACAACAATATTAGCAATAACATGTATACCATTTACCGGTTTAATTGACATCAATGACAACATATCATTAATGCAATCTTTATGCAAAAGCCAATAAACTCAAAATGCCAACAATCTCCCCCTTTGGTATTGATGGCAATACAAATATCAATGCCTCTGATTGCTAATGAGATTGGTGAATAGGAATCCTAGTTTACATTACCAAGTATTCACCTTGCTCCGTGTGTCTTCAACCTGCTGCTAGTGAATAGGAATCTAGGTTTACATTACCAAGTATTCACCTTGTCAGACACATAATTATTCTCCTCAATCACATAATTCTTCTCCCCCTTTGACAACAATACCAAAGTGAAAGTAAAACATGTAATTCTTCTCTCACTGTGTATCAACATCATTCTGCAACTTGATGCTCCCCCTATGGAATACATCCACTCCTTCATCAATCCATATAAGATTCTACAAGTGATTCAAGGACTGATGCAATCCACATCATGTTCAACTGACTTCATGAAGATGGACAACCCGCAATTTCCTTCTAAGATACTCAAAAGTGGTCTTAGGCAGAGGTTTGGTAAAGATATCTGCAAGCTGCTACTTGGTAGAAACATGCTCCAAGATAACATCTTTACTTTGAAATTTTTCCCTCAAGAAGTGATATTTCAATTCAATGTGCTTAGTCCTTGCATGCAAAACAAGATTTTTAGAAATGTTTATTACACTTATATTATCACATAGCATCTTTATAGGTTTTGAGATTCTCATCTTCAAAACTTCCAAAATGTGCCTCATCCACATAGTTTGTGTGCAATTCATATAAGCTGCTACATATTCAGCTTCAGTAGTAGATTGTGAAGTGGAACTCTGCTTTCTTCTACTCCATGAGACTAGCCTTCCTCCTACAAAGAATGCTCCACAAGTAGTACTCTTCTAGTCATCAATATTTCCTTCCCAATCAGCATTTGTGTATGCCTCCAAGTCAAAATCTCCACCATATGGATACCATAATCCATAATCAACAGTACCTTTCAGATATCTAAATATTCTCTTAGTTGCCATCAAATGTGCTTCCTTTGGATTCTTCTGAAATCTAGCCACAATACCAACTTGTTAGTCCCCCCTACAATTTTCCCTTTTGATGTTCATACTTGCGGGTTGCTTCATTGTGACTTTATTTTCATTGGGTCTTTGTTCTCCTTTGTACATGAATCATTGAACTCTTTCTAAAGGTTCAATAGGTTCAAGGTTCAAAGTGCGTTTTAGGAAAAAGTTGTTAGTGGTCTTTGTCTTCGTGAGAGCAAGCGCGTCTTTGTTTTATGTCTTGAGTTTTGAACCCATGAACCTTAATTGGTTCAAGGTTCAAAATGTCTTTTGTGAGCCACAACATTGTATTGTTGTATAACGAGCATGTGTCTTTATGTTTTGAGTTAGTTTTTGACCTTGAACTTTGAACCGAATCTCAAGCAGTTCAAACAATTCAAGGCTTCTGCTTAATAATCATTGTTGATGCTCATTCCTGGTATTGTTATGTGTTTCTCATTCATTGATGTACTTCCTAAATGAACTTGAACCATTGAGCTTATGGTCAAACGGTTCAAGGTTCATGAGTTCACTTCAAAACTAACTCTAAGGCTTTTTGATGAAAATGAAAGTGGCACAGTAAGAAGGAATATTCCCTCATTCAGTAGTTTAAAATTTGAAGCATGGAAAGTAATCATGAGTGCATCAACTACTTGTGAGGAAGTGATGGATAATTAAGAAGGTGTCAGATTTTAGTCATTTCACTATTACTTTGCACGCATGAGTAAATCATTATAAAGTGTGTGTGGCCTTATAGATATTTTCCTGTCTGATCAAAAAGAAAGTATGAGTTTATTTCCATAGTTTGTAAGGGTTGCAACTGCCATACTTGAGCAAAATTGGAGGCATCAAAGGTAAAACCTGTTCTGATTTCCTGAGGAAGTTTCTAGTTTTCATGGTGGTAACGGGTAAGTTCAGACGACTCCTCCTAAGCTGTGTTTCTTTAAGTTCAGAAGATTTATCAGTATAAGAGGAAAATCTCTAAATTGTTAGAGTAGAATTCTGCCTTTTTTTAGAATTTCTTGGTTAGAAGTAAGGATATGCAGTATGAGGTCAATATTGTCAAAGCTTGGGCGGAGCTCATGTCTAGTGAGCATATTACGAGAGCTAGAAGACACTTCCTTGGTTCATGTTGATTTAGGGGATTTCTTAGAGAGAGCCAAGAACCCTCAAACTGGTTCAATGATGGAGAAAATAGTGAAAAGTGGTCTTGTTGAAGCTATTGCCTTTCCACTTGTCATGCCATGTCCAGATTTGGTGATGACTTGCATGAATAGGTATGATACAGAGAATAGATGCATCAGAATTAGTAATGGTGAACTAGTGGTGAATATCAATAGAGAAACAATAATGGCAACAATGGGAATTCCACACAAGGATGAATATGAGGAGTGGACCATTGGGAAATCGTATGCCTACTTCTCAGAAAAGAAGAATAAGTACATGAGTGTGATTGCTAGTAATTGGCTCCTAAAAGTTTAGAAAGGGGGGTCACGACTACCAAAACTCCTGACTAGAGAGCACTTCATCATAGACGTATGGGATATTGTGATACTTCTGAACAAGGTGAAGGGTAAACTCACATTCTTTCTACTGGGAAGATTGGATGTACTTTTTCATCCAGGTGTTGTTATCTAGTGAAAGGTATCTCGATTGGTCTCAAGTAATTGCAGAAAGACTTCATGAAGGGTTGAGTAATTTTGTGGGAATGATAGGTTTTTATGTCTTCTTGTCTTTTCTACATACTATCTTGTACAAGGGGTTGGCCCGGTTTTCCTAATGAGCCTTGGGTGGATGGGATGAGGGTGTATAATTTTTATCCCCTATTACAACAATAGAGACATGTCGAGAAAATTGATAGGTGGAATGGAGTCTTCGCGAGAAGACTTGTTTCTGAGCTCCAGAGGAATGTGAACAAGAGGATGTCTATTTAATCAATGGAGTTTATAAGCATATATGGTAGTTACTTTATTCAATTTCCTAGCTTTACTTACCTATGGGTAGGTGATTTTGAGGGTCAAACATTCAAGCTGTTTAGGTATGCTTTCGACAGCTATGTACTTATAGAGGTGAGTAGGAAGCTAGCTCACATTGATAAAAGATTGGGAAAAAAAGGCGAGTCTGGAATTTTATTCCTTGTTGAACTCGAATACTATAGCTACAAATCTATATTTGACGCCCTGAACCTAGAATTAGAATTCAAGAGGATGAACCTGCAGCCATATGTGGCAAGGCAAAAGTTTGACAGTAGAGGTTATGTCATTGAAAACCTAAATGTAGATAACCATTTTTGCCATGAGCCTCAGTTGGAGGATTACTGGGAGAATTGCAGTGATGAATATGATGTAAGGAAAAGACTGTGGTCAAGGTTAACTTTGCAACAAATAATTACCATGAAGCTTCCAATTAATATATCTAGAGTATCAGAAGATACAATGGAAGATGTCCTAGATCCTAAGTTTGACACAGAGGTTCAGGAAAAACCAATTCGAGAAATTGATTGGAATAAAAAGGAGGATGATAGTATTCAAACTAGAACCTTCAATGTTGTGAGAAGAACAAAAAGATGGTTGAGAAACCAGAAGTTTAAGGAGGGATCTCACATGACCTCGCATGAACTAAGAATTGATTCACACATTATGACTCAATATACCATTTCTTGCACTAATGAAATTGTTAATGTTGGAGGTGTTTCAAGCCCTATTATTGAAAAAAACCGACCTAGGAGGTCAAAGAAGTCACCATCAGATCTCACAGTTTCTCAAGTAACTTAGTCCAGGAGTGAGAAGAAGAGTAGGGAGCCCATATTGAAATAGGTTGTTGTAGACCTAGACCCTAGTGAAGAGATAGAGGAAACAATAGATCCACAGAATCTAGATGAACCTAAAATGTAGGAAATGGACACGAGCAAGGAAGAGGAAAGCCGACAAGACCCCATGAACACCATGGTTCTTGTCATTTCATCCGATATATAGACAACTCCTCCCCCTAAAGAGCCTACAAGCGCACCATGATGGTTGGAAGCTACTGTTGGAAAGAAACAGAGTGTAGTGCCGATTACAATCCCTATGGAGGACATGGTTAGTAGATGTTTGGGAAAGGCATCAAAGTCAAAGAAACTTAAGAAGTAGAAAATGCTTGAAGTAGATGAAGCAACAGGTCACTAGATGATTGAGATAGCCAAACCAATTCCAGTGAAGGATGCAGATAAAGCTACTAAGGAAGATTTTATAGTTGAAAAGATAGATTTGGGAGTTGCTTTGCATGCTATCGATGTTAAGCATTTGGAATCATCCACAAAAAGAATAATTTCAAAAACATGGAAGGACAAAAAGAACAAAAGGGAATTGAAGCAAGTTGTTACTCTAATGGCTGAGTATATCAATGCCATCCATAGTCCAAATCCCCAACCTTTGTCATAGATACTGGTTTTATTTGATCCCAAATCTCTGGCCAATCAGAAGATGTTGGACTAGGTTCAAAGGAATAGAGTAGTTACAGAAATTTTCAATAAATGGTTGGATCTTATTATGCAATAGGGATCAGATTATATTGTTAATCTGGTAAAAGTTTATAAAGATGCTAAAATTGTCATCAAGGAATTAGAGATGGAAATGGTGGCTTGGGAGAAAGAAAGAATCAAATGGGTGGCATTCCTTGCACAAATAAATGATATACAGAAATACGGGGTGATGAAGTTCTTGGCTGAAAATCTAGTAGAAAGTCTGTATGATAATGTATTGTATGTATCAAGGAAGAATTTGGAGTGGTGCAACTTGATCATCAAACAAGGTCATGAAGAATCCACCAAATTTCTTAGAGGATTGACAGATTTGATTGATACAATATAGAAGGATCTCAAGTGCATTGACATCCAACTCATGAAAGATGATGCCAAGATAATTGAGGCAGCTGAGGATATGACCAAGATTTTTCAAGAAAGAATCCAATCCATTCAGATGACAAAATCTTTGAACATGGATGACTTCTCAAAGGTGGCAAGGATCGAATCGATGCTCATAGTCTGTTCTGATCATTTGGAGGTACATAAGGAAAAAGTGGCACAAGTGAATATGGGTGAGGTGTGGAAGAAAAGGATTCAGCACATTAGTCTTCCTTATTTTCAGGTCATCTTGAACTTCTCGGTGGCGCACCAAGAATGACGTGGCTCTGTCAAAAAGAAGGATAGATCCACAACCTCTTTTGCACTGTGGAAGTATAGTTAATCCTGTTGGCATATGTGCAGAGAATGATGACATGATGATATTGTATGTTGTTACTGATGTCAATATGATGAAGAGTGAACCGGTATATTGAAGTAAGCACTTGCAAGAGAACCAACATATGTGCAAATGTGAAGTGGTATGTTTGTCCAAGTGAGCTGATATGTTGAAATGTGAACCAGTATATGGAATGTTTTGTATCAAGATTTCATATGGTATGACTACCGGTTGGTAGTCTTAGCTTCAGGGTTTTTGATTGAAGTGTTCTATGCCTATGTGATTCAACCAATGACATTGTATGATGTGTTAGCATTGTAATGAAAAAAATATTGTGTTTTCACGTCAGCCCTATGTGCGTGAAGGATCTTGCATGAAGGAGATTGATCCTATCTACCTTAGGAATGTGAAAAGTCTCTCTAAATAGTGGAGGACGTGTGATGGGTTATCAGCCTCCAAGAAGTGGTGAAGAATGAATGATGGAGAACGTCTTGAGAATCTATTCAAGATTGTTGTAATCAATGCAATATGATCAATGGTTAGGATTGAATCGACTGAATTGTTTAACCTAAATGTTTAGGGTTTAGGGTTTATACTACTGACCTATCTGTTCCTATAAGGTCGATGTTGTTTTTCATGTTGAGGTTGTTGGCAAATGTTGTGTGTGTATCTAAGTGAAAAGATACATGATTCTTGCCAGACAAGATATGAGAATAGATACCTATAGAGTGTGAGTGCAGAAGGAAGGAATTGAAGCGGATTTGTATTGGCATTGAGTACTGTTACCAGATCATTGTAATACTTGTTGACCTCTAACCACTTCAATAGTTGGAAAATCCCTTAACATGGTAGCTTTAACTAGCTTGTTGTAAATCCTTTAACAGGGTGACTCAAAATCATTGAGTTCTAAAAATCCTCTAACAAGGTAACCTTTAACTAGGTTTAACCCTTAACTAGGTATGTTAGCCATCCCTTAACCGGGTGATCCCTAGCAGGATCGGTTCCTAACAAAACCTATTTTAAAGTCTTTAACATGACTAGGCTCCTAATAAAGAAGACTTTAAAAGGGTTCAAAGAACAACTTGTGGGTATTCATCCCCACTGTGGTTTTTCTTAGTTGGGTTTCCACGTGAAAAATATGTGTGTTATGTGTGATGCTTTTCATATGATGCTTTGTTAGTCTCTGTTAAGTGGTAAAGCATGTTGAACCCCTAAGTCTTTACATTTCTGTTAAAGTATTACTAGTGTATGCATATGGGTGAAGTGGAAATAAGATGTTAGATTGTGTGGAAATCTGAGTTACCGATTTATGTCTTTCACTGTGTTTAACCGGTAGTAATATTGTTCAGACCGGTGTTATTGCTTTCCAGTCAAAGTGCAGGGTTCTCAGTCAAACCAGTTCAAAGAAAAGTTTTTTTTAGCAGTACTAATTCACCCCCCCCTCTCAATACCAGTTTGGTACTAACTGTTCATCATTGATTCATCAATTGGTATCGGAGCATCTTCTAGGTCCTCTGTGTTGTAATTTTAACCACTTGAGTAAAGATCCTACTCTAATGATGAAGAGGGAAGGTCCAAAGTTCAATAGAGACAACTTTAAAATATGTATGGATAGAATAAAGATATACATTAGAAGCATGGGTGCTCAACATTGGAGCTATGTTGAGAATGCTTATGTTATCCCCACCGGTACTCTCACCGATGATCAAAAGAGAGAGATTCAGGAGAATGGGCAAGTCATGGAAGCCCTAATCAATAGCTTATCTAGGATTTAGTTTATTGATGTTCAAGATAAAGAGAATCCCAAAGAAGTATGGGATGCCCTTGAGAATATCTATGGTGGTGATTAGCATGTGAAACAGGATAAGGAAGAAAGCCTTAGGGGAAAGTTTGAAGACATGCAGATGGTTGAAGGAGAGACCATTCAACAATATGGAATAAGAATAAAAATTGTTGTTGGAGATATCAAGAGTGCAGGTGGTAAAATGGAAGATTCCACTATTGTTAGCAAAGTTTTGAGATCCTTATTACTGGTCTATGCAATAAGGGTTGCTGCTATTCAGGAGTTGAGGTCTGTAGACAAGACAAAGGTATCCCTGGACTCCATCATTGCAAAGTTAACATTTTATGAGATAAATAATTATGATGGCAGTATTCAGAAGACTGAATCAGCCTTCAGAGCATCTGCTACACCATCTAGAAAAGGCAAAGAAGCTAGTACCAGTGGTGAGCCTAGACAAAGTAGAGAAATGGATGAGGAGGAGATCCTGATGCAATTTGAAGCTCTTCTTGCCAAGAGACTTCCCAAGGGAACTGATAAATACAGAGGTAAGCTTCTTTTGAAATGCTTTTCTTGTAATTGGATATGATACATTGCTGTAAACTACCCTTATGGTGACAACAAGGATAAACCAAAGAGGTTCAAGAAGTTCAAAGGAGGAAACCGAAGAAACTATTTTGTAGCAGTTGATGAAGGTGTCACTGATGAGGAATCAAAAGATGAAGAAAATGAAGATATTGTGTTTGTAGTAGTCAAGGAAGATGTGTCAGAGAAGAAGGCTCTTGTCTCCCGCTTTGATAATTCCAATGAGTGGATTATTGACAGTGGATGTTTTCACCATATGACTGGTGAGTGGAGTAAGTTTCTATCTTTGGAGGAATATGATGGTGGTGTGGTTCATTCTGGTAATGATGCACCATGTATGGTAAAAGGCAGAGGGTCCATCTCTTTGAATGGAAGAAGCAGTGCTGACAATGTGTATTGGGTAGAACATCTCAGGCACAATCTTTTGAGTGTTGCTCAACTAAATGATAATGGACTCACTCTGGAATTCAAAAATGGAGTGTGCAAAATCAAAGGAAATAATGGTGAACTAATGGCTATCAGTATGCAGACCAAACATAACCTATTTTAGCTGAATGATAATGTCAGTACATGTCTAATGGCTAAGTTTGAGGATAGCTAGATATGGCATAGGAGACTCTGCCATGTAAAATTTGACAATATTGTGAAGGCCAGTAAGATAAAGGTAGTTAGAGGATTACCTATGCTAAGCAAACTGGAAAATCCTTTGTGCAGAGAGTGTCAACTGGGGAAAATCTCTTCCTCAACTTTCAAAGGTAAACCTTTCACTACAGACAATTTACTTGATGTTGTGCATACTAATTTGTTTGGTCCTTTGAAAACTAGGAGTGTGTAGGGATATAGGTATTTTATGATTCTTACTGATGATTGCTCAAGAATGATGTGGGTCACATTCTTGAAGGACAAATCTAAAGCTTTTGGAAAGTTCAAATCCTTTAGAGCACTTGTAGAAAAACAAAGTAGTAAGAGGATTAAGTGCTTAAGAGTTGATCAAGGAGGAGAATTCACTTCCAGTGAATTCAACAAATAATGTGAAGAGAATGGCATCAAGAGGCAACTATCAGCCCCCCGGACTCCATAGCAGAATGGCCTAGCAGAGACAAACAACTAGACTGTGGTTGAAGCAGCTAGAACTATGTTGATCCAAGGAAAGGTTGCTCACACCTTTTGGAGAGAAGCGATGAGCACTGCATTCTACACAATGAACTAGGTACTCATAAAAAAGGGTAAGGACAAAATGCCTTATGAGTATTGGAGCAGTAAGACACCAATGTTAAGCTACTTCAGAGTGGTTGGTAGTAGATGTTATATCAAGAGGAGTGAACATCTCTCAAATGTTTCAACAATAGGACTCAGAGAATTGTTGAAAGCATCAATGTTAGAGTTGATGAAACCTCTGAGAAATCTAAGGAAACTGGTTGTGAGCAAGTAGGAGATGAAATAGTAGTAACCTTCTAGGAACCGGTTGCAAAACAACCAAGGACCAGTAATAGTGCTCCTACACTAGTGGATGTTGATGTTGATGAAGATGAGGATGAAGAAGAAAAGCAAGAGGAAAAAACTAAGATCATTCCTAGGTATGTAAAGCTGAATCATGATCCAAAGCAGATCATAGGAGACAAGGATGTAGGAATTCTAACAAGAAGAAAGATCAAAGAAAGCTCTTGCATGATCTCTTAATTTGAGCCTAAAACATTTAGAGAGGCACATAAAGATGAAGACTGGATCAAGGCAATGGAAGAGGAACTTGACTAGATAGAAAAGAATGGTACATGGTCTTTGGTACCTAGACCAAAGCATAAAAATGTCATTGGCATCAAATGGGTTTTTAGAAATAATCTGAATGGAGATGGCTCAATGGTTAGAAAGAAAGCCAGATTGGTGTGTCAAGGATATGCCCAAGAAGAAGGAGAAGACTATGGAGAAACCTTTGCTCCAGTAGCTAGATTGGAAGGAGTTCGTATGCTTCTTGCATATGCAGCATTCAAGGGATTCAAAGTATATCAAATGGATGTAAAGTTTGCATTCCTAAATGGAATACTATAAGAGGAGGTGTATATAGAGAAACCAGATGGGTTTGCCCTATTAGAAGATAGTGACATGGTGTGTAGGCTATAGAAGGCCTTGTATGGACTAAAGCAGGCACCTAGAGCATGGTATGAACGCTTACACTCCCATCTTGTGAAGATTGGATTTGAGAGAACAAGTGAGGATAGTAATATCTACCTCAAGATAGAAGGAGATCAGATTCTGATCTATGAGGTATTTGTTGATGACATAATCTTTGGAGGAGATGACAAGATGAGTCATGATTTTGCAGATGAGATGAAAAAGGAGTTTGAAATGTCACTTATAGGGGAGATTAAGTTCTTCATTGGACTACAAATTCAACAAATGAAAGATGAAATCTTTATCACTCAGTCCAAATATGTTAAAGAGGTGTTAAAGACCTCTGGCATGGAAGATAGCTAACCGGTTGGTACACCGATGGTGACCGGTTGTAAATTATCCAAAGAGGATGACTCAGGGTTGGTAAATGAGAAGGAATAGCGATCAATGATTGGTAAATTGCACTATGTAGTACATAGAAGACCGGACAATGCACATGTAGTGGGCATTGCTTCATGGTTCAAGAAAAGCCCAAGAGAATCCCACTTGGTAGCAGTCAAGTGGATTCTGAGATATCTGAAGGGAACTATTGACTATGGATTATGGTATCCATACAGTAATGATTTCAACCTGAAAGTGTTTACAGATATTGACTGGGTTGGTAATGTGGATGACCAGAAGAGCACAACCAGTGGTGCATTCTTTCTTGGTGGAAGACTAGTCTCATGGATGAGTAAGAAACATAGTTGTATCTCTCAGTCTACAACAAAAGCGGAGTATGTTGCAGCATTTATGAACTGTACCCAGATAATTTAGATGAAGCATGTATTAAATGGCTTCAAAGTTCCTATATCTAAACCGGTAAGTATATTTTGTGACAACACAAGTGCGATTAACATCTCCAAGAATCCGGTCTTGAATTCTAGAACCAAGCACTTTGAGCTTAAGTATCATTTCTTAAGGGAAAAGGTTCAAAAAAAAGAAGTTGTAATGGAGCATGTTTCCAGTAAGGAGCAATTAGCAGACATATTCACCAAGCCTCTACTGAAGGCTACCTTTACCTATTTGAGAGGTGAATTAGGGGTGTTGCCCCTTCAAGAGGTGAACTAAAGGTGTGTGCTCCACATCAGTTAGGACTTACATTGATATATCTTTATCAGGATTAGTGTGTTGAAGGATGCTACTCCTTAGGGGGAGTAGCATAGTAGAACATAGATGTTTGTGCCTTCACTTTGGCATTGTTATCAAAGGGGGAGAAGATGTGAAGCAGAGAAGATCTCTGCAGCATTGGGGGAGAAGATGTGATACTCAGAGATATCTCTGTATATTGCCATCAATGCCAAAGGGGGAGATTGTTGGCATATGTGAAGAGTATGATGACATGATGATATTGTATATTGTCATTGATGTCAATATGATGAAGAGTGAACCAATATATTGAAGTAAGCACTTGCAAGAGAACCGGTATATGTGAAAAAGTGAAGCGGTATGTTTGTCCAAGTGAACCAGTATGTTGAAATGTGAACTGGTATATGGAATGTTTTGTACCAAGATTTCATATGGTGACTACCAGTTGGTAGTCTTAACTTCAAGGTTTCTGGCTGAAGTGTTCTATGCCTATGTGATTCAATTGATGACATTATGTGATGTGTTAGCATTGTAATGAAGAACAAATTGTGTTGCCATGTCAGCCTTGTGCACGTGAAGGATCCTCCATGAAGGAGATTGATCCTATCTACCTCGAGAATGTGCGAAGTCTCTGTAAACAGTGGAGAACGTGTGATGGGTTATCAACTTCCAAGAAGCAGTGAAGAATGAACAATGGAGAATGTCTTGAGAATCTATTCAAGACTGTTGTAATCAATGCAATATGATCAACGGTTAGGATTGAACTGACTGAATTACTTTACCTAAATTTTTAGGGTTTAGGGTTTATACTACCGACCTATTTGTTTCCTCTAAGGTCGATGTTGTTTTTCATGTTGAGGTTGTTGGAAAATGTTGTGTGTGTATCTAAGTGCAAAGATACGTGATCCTTGCTAGACCAGATATGAGAATAGATACCTATAGAGTGTGAGTGTAGAACAAAGGAACTGAAGTGGATCTGCATTGGCATTGAGTGTTGTTACTAGATCATTGTAATACCTGTTGACCTCTAACCACTTCAATAGTTGGAAAATCCCTTAATAGGGTAGCTTTCACCGGCTTGCTGTAAATCCTTTAATACGGTGACTCAAAATCATTATGTGTGAGCTTGAATTTCATCCTCAAAATGTTACCTGTAATAATTTAGTTTCACAAAATACAATGGAAATGCATACAGGAAATCCAAAATCCACCAATGAAACTACATGAAATACATATTAAAATAAAACATTATTTTACCTTCATGGCTTATGTCTCATTGTGTCCTAACTCCACTATTCCTAGTTGTAGATGGTGTGCTCTCAGACAATGCACTGTTGGCTTCCAAGATGGCATATGAAGAATGGACTGATAACTTGTAGTTAATTGACACTATGATATGAAAATACTACATGATTATGCTAAAATGATTATGCTAAAATGCTATATGATATTTGCTATTACTATTTTCTATTTGCTTCAAAGAGTCATGAATGCATATGATCAATTTTGAAGACTAACTTGAAGATTAAATTTCTCAACTAAATCTCTTGATTTTATAGACATTGAGAGGATAAGAAGATGTGTCTCAGATCAATGGTCCTAATCAAATCTGTAGATTTGAATGGCTATGAGAAAAGGTGAAGGTTGAGAGAAAGGGGGAAGGAGAAGACAAGTGTCACTCATCTCACCTTGACTAGGTTGCTGACTGAGGGAATCTAGGGATGGTTGGAGGAAATTTAGGCATGAGAGGACAAGTGGACTCAAGTCCTTCCTAAGATGTAGGGGGTGTTGGAGAGAATATAGGAAATGGTTATGAAATATGTGTACGTACACAATTTTTATTAAGTTTGGAAGTTGGATATAATTGATAAATTAATATTTAAGAAATATTAATTTCCTTAGCAACATGTTTGATGAGTTGGCAAAGGGAAGATGAAGTGGAGATGGAAGAATGAGTTGGATAAGGGATTAAATAATTTAGGAATTATTTAATATTTGAGACTATAGGATAGGAGAATAACTATTAAACATTAGATATTTAATTGATTGAAGGAGATAATTAAATATTAGATATTTAATTAATTAGAGGAATAGGATAAATGAATTAATTAATAAAATATTAATTAATAGAAAGACATGAAAATGAATTGAATAAATTAATCTTTTCAAATTAACTATTTAATAGAAGAATAATTATTAAATAAATATAAAAAATTTATTTAATTGATCATAGCCAATTTTTATGTGTATACATTTTGCCCCTCTTTGAAATGATGTGAAAACAAATTGTTTCAAAGATTAAATCAAGTCTTGATAATGTGCCTGAATGGAGATTGAAAATCCTGATTGTGTGCCCCAGATACTGATTTTTTGGATATTGATTTGATGATGATGCCCCCTCGAGAGATCATTTGTGCATTAAAGGTATGAATGATCTCTTTATAGAAGAAGAATATTATGTGAAAGATAGATAAGTGAATAGATTGAAGATTGAATAGATAAATTAGATTGATAAGATTGATTGGATTGAGATCAAGTCTGGTTTCAGGAAGGACAAATCCCGTATAAGACAAAAGATGATCAAAATGTCTGGTTTCAAGAAAGATACATCATGTATAAGACATGATAGATGATCAAACCATCTGGTTTCAGGAAATATACATCCTATATAAGACTTGATAGATGATAGTTGAATGAATGATGAATATATTAAATTGAAGAATGATTCCATTAGATGATGATGTTGGTGCAGGTGATCTAGGTTTTAGACCCACAGGCTCGAGAGGCAGTCATGATTCTTGACTTGATTTGTATTGATGAGGCATTTGTATTGTTTATTTGATATCATTTTATACTTGGAATTTTATTGTTTTATGATGATCTATATGCAGATATGGACTCTATATGATGATGATGATGATTTATATGCATGTTACTCTATGTGATGATGATGATTTATGTTGTGATGATCTATATGCTTTGATTATATGGATGTAGTGATTACATGTTTTTGTTTTGATTTTTGATGATCTTGGATGCAAATGAAAATGATTTCTATCTTAAATGATGCAAATGTATTGATCTATATGGAATGCAAATGAATGATTGATTTTCTTTTGATTTATGATTATGTAAATGATCTATATGAAATATTTTTGTTTTTTTATGTAATATTTATGATGATTATAAATCTAAGTGCAAAGATGCAACTAAATGATCGTTATAAAAATGATAATGCAAATAATAATGATGATACACTACATGATAAATGAAATGCATGCTATTAAATGCAAACCAATGCAATGATAAAATGCAACTAAATGAAATGGATGATGATTAAAATGCACCTATAATGATTAAATGTAAATTATTTTTGTTTTTCCAAGAATACTCAATATTTATTTATGACCATTGATTTGTTAATGAAATGATATGCTTATAATGCAACTTGACAATGAATGCTTATAATGTAGATGAATAATGAGCTAATGAAATGATCTACCTAAAAATTATACTGCCATTCTTAATATGTGATCTTGTAACAGTGCTTGATTTCATCATTGAGCTTTAAAATGTTGTAAGAAAATACAAGCAACTTGAAATAATTATTCAATTGATGAATACTAAGAGGGGGGGTGAATTAGTATAGTGAAAAACACTGCACTTAAACACTTAAATAGTCTAAAGATAAACCAGAAAAATAGTTTAACAGACAGACTGGTTATCACACATGCAAACCAAAATGCAAACAAAGCATTCACCCACAAAAGAAATACAACCATAACACAAGATATTTGACATGGAAACCCAAATGGGAAAAACCACGGTGAGATGGAACTCACAAGTCACTATCTACAGAATAGAAACTAGACCAGTTCAAGTCAGACTGGTTAAGGTCTTACAACGTTCTTTACCAGAACAAATCCTGTTAGGAATCTCAATCTCTGTTAGGAGATAAGTCTGATTAAAGACTACCTTGCTAGAGGATTTTAGGTTCACAGAGGTGAACCACCTTGTTAGAGGATTTTACAAAAGGCTTTTGGGCCTACCCGGTTAAGGGCTACGGACTTGTCAAAGATGTGAGTAATCAACAAGTGTTTGATCTATATAATAGCACAGACTGCTTGGTTAGATCCTTGACAGCTTGTTCTTAATGCATTCCTGCATTACTTCAGTCTTCTATACATTCATATTCTTTTCAACTCCTCAACCACCTTAAATCCTAGCAACAACATAAACCCTTTCAGCAACTTTTTAAAACCCTAGACATGATGTCCTTTTAAAGGAATCTGATTTCATGTCGGTCCAATAGGATTACATTTCAATTTCCTAGCTTTAATAAATCTAGACATACTCAGTAACATGACACAAGAAGCACCGCCAGTGTGTCGGCACTGTCAAATAATCAGTGGTTTGGTAACTCATCACAAAATGCTGGTTGGTAACTAATCACAGAGTATTACCGGTTCATACAAAAAGCCAGTTGCCGATTTGACAAAAATGAAGACTGGTAGAAATGTGTTATGCCGCTTTAATCCCTCATACCGCTTGAGGTCAACATGCTGCTTTAGATCGGTAAACACATTCTGCAAAACATCAATAGTCTATTGACTATAATACAACATACCTACAACATACCGGTTGGAACAAATACCGATTATGCTCTAACTCATACATATACAGAGGATCTTAATGCAAGTGTGTGTCCATCAATGACAATCACAACATAAACATCAAAAATGCCAACAATCTCCCCCTTTGGCATTGATGGCAACACTTAGGAAAATAAAATTTTGACATCTAAGTGTTTTACAACAAAATCATGCCATTAGCAAAATTGCTCCCCCTAAGCATATACACTATCCCTTAATCAATACAATGTATAGCAATTTTGCATACAGAGCATAAACATTGAGATATCAGAGCATATAGCATATATCAAATCATATAGCAAAATTTTAAGTACCAGATACTTCTCCCCTATATTTCTCCAAAATAGATTACTTCTCCCCCTTTGCCAACAATAACAAAGTATCGCTAAAAAGCCCTATTTCCATTTGATATATAAAAATAATAAAATTTTATGACAATAAGGAATGGTACTTGTCAAAAATAGATTTATAGTCCTGCAAGAATTGCTTCATTGATAGAGACTAGGACTCAAGTAGGGAGGTGGCCACTTCTTTCTCTATTTGCATCTGGGAGACCTATTCTTCCATGGCATCAACTATGCTCATCTCCTGTGTAACTGTCAAGGCATCTAGGTTTAGATAACACTTCTGAAGAATTTGCAAACATGAAAGTAAAACCAGTTGAAGCTCCTGCAAATCTCTAGACTGTGTACTGATCTCTTGCTCCATTTTCATTGACTGTATATGAAACTAGTGAATAGTTTGCCCATAAGTTGTGAAGGAATCATAAGGTGGCTTGAATGTGCTCAAGTAAGACTATAAGTCTGTTTGAAGCTTTTTCTTTTGAGCTAGCACATCATCATAGAACAGATGGGGTTGGTAGATTTTACTAAGTAGCAGATTTCCCTCATCCAAAGCGTCCCTTATATCCTTTTGGTCTTTCTGTAATTCAGATCGAAGCTCATTCAACTTCTTTACGAGAGCAATGTTAAGAGCTTTTTGATGCTCTTTCTTGACATTTGCCTCATCTACTTCTTCCAGGCTTTGCACCTGATCATCCACTATTGTACATAGGAGCTTTAGTCTAGCTAATGATGAATCGGTGTTTGGAAGATTTGTACTGGGTATCAAACCGATAAGTGTGTCCATAGCCACTTGAATTATATCTTGCTCCTTCTTCCTTCAAATGATTTCAAGGTGCTCTTGAGCAACCTTGATGCTCTACATTAGCTTCAATTCACTTGTAGATTGGAGATCTATAGGACTAGAGAGGTCAGCTGGTTTGGCTTGACTCCTGGTTGCCTTCGGAGTCTCCATCTGGGTGCTCTTCACCACTTCTCCTGCCTTGTCCTCTTCTTCTTTCTTCTTCTCCACTTCTCTCCTCTTCTCTACTTCCTTGTCCTCCTTAGCCTCTTTCTTTTATTCTTCCTTCTTCTTCTCCTATTCCTTATCCTCCTTTTCTTTCTTTTTCTTTTCATCTTCTTGCTTCTTTTTCTCCTCTTCATCCTTCTTCTGCTTCTCCTCTTCATTCTTCTTCTTCTTCTCCTCTTCCTTCTTCTTTTTCTCCTCTTCATCTTTTTTCCTTTTCTCCTCTTCATCTTTCTTCTTCTTTTCCTCTTCATCTTTCTTCTTTTTCTCTTCTTCCTGCTTCTTCTACTTCTCTTCTTCATTATTTTTCCTCTACTCTGCCTCTTCCTTTGTTGCTTCCTATCTATCCTCGGCTTTCTTCTCCTATTCAGCCTGTTGCTCTTGTCCTATTACCTCAGATGGTATTTCCTGAGTAACATATTCTTCATCTAGGGCATTGACATCAATAGTGTCGGCTGGTTCATCAACCAGGTTTCCTTCATCATCAAATGCTTCATCCAGTTTGGATATAACCGGTTCTTTCTCAGCTTGCTGGTTGGCTTCAGCCAATTGATGCATCTTCAGAGCAACTAGAGCATGAGTGTGTGTATCCTTGAGCACTTCCTTACCTTTTCCTTCTAGTAATAGGAGTCTTCGTCTTCTCACAAAGAAAAGACCTTTGTATTTGTTCATTACATCGAACAGTTCCAAATTTGATACATGAGGAAAGTGTTTAGCAAAAACTTTTTCTCTCATTTCCTGTTCCTGGTCTATGGCAATGCACCATTTATTGTCTAAGGACTTGTATAAAGAATTCAGTGTTTCAGATCTAATTTCTGAAGGGGACTAGTCATTAATACATAAATATTGAATTATTTCTTTTTCCACTGCCTCCTTTTCATCATCATTAAAGTCATCAAAATAATCAATTAAATAATTCAATACTTTTCTCCTAATGTTTTTGATAGTTCTTTTATAATGTGTCAAAGGTTTGTAGGAGGAGATATCTATATTTACCGGTGCTAATGATGTCAGTTCATTCTTTGTCTTCTTTCTTGTCTGTCTCACCTTCTTGGGCTACTCCTCAGACACAGTTTCTTTTGAGTCCAAAGAGTTGCTTTTTGTCTTCCTTTTCTTCTCGAAGACTTTAGCCAGTGGTACTTATAGACCAGTTACTCTTGGAGTTGTAGTAGTAACTGGTGCTGATGCTGCAGGCACTACCTTTGCCTTCTTCACTACCAGTTCTTTCTCTTTCACAGCTGGTGGTTCCTCAGCCAGTGCTATCCTCTCTAGGTAGGTGTTGGTTCTCTTTTCCTTAGGATCAAGCAGTGAGGAAATAAGGGTAGAGGCATACCCTTCCAGCATGTCGTACATCACCTCATATCCCATTGGCTCCACTTCTTCCATTCTAGGCTCAACAGCCTCCATTATGCATTTGTCCACCTGGATGGTGAAACAAATGTCATCTTCATATTTCTTGATGATATCACCTAAGATTATCATCATTTGGCTCATTTTCCATCTGAACTCATCAGAATAGTTGTTCAGAACTTCAGGATAACTGATTCCCACTACTTGAAAACTTTTCTTTATTTGTTTGGTTACCGGTTGGTCCGCAAACCACTGAATGTCTCCCACTCCTGGGAAGTATCCTTGAAAGTAAAATAACAACCCAACTAATAGTTGTCCAAACTTGAACCTTAGTGCATTATCTTGTTTGATTGATTTTAGGTTCAATAGGAGTTGCCTCTGCATACCAGTGCACAGATCAAATGATGCATCCTCCTTTATCATCTGGTAAGCGACATTTACCACTGCAGCAGATACAAAGTTAATCTTTCTAGTTGAGAATGTCCAGTATCCAATCACCATACACACATACTTCACCAGATCATCCTTGATTGAATTGACTATCATGCCATGTGAGTCACTTACTGAACTGATGAGCTTGGACATTTCAGTTTTGCTAATAGTCCTTAGGGCTGGTACTTCCCCTATATTGAAGAAACTAGTGACTACATGAATTGCTTGTGGTGTGATATCATGCATCCTCTCCAGATACATTTTGTCACCATGGACTCTGCTCAAAATAATCCTTATATGATCCTCTGTAAAGTCTTCTAGGAAGTATACAACATTACGGAGTTTCTTCTTCTCCAAGATACTATACTCCGGTTTGATTTTCTTATCCTTTCGACAAAATAGACCTAGTTGGGAGTGGATGGCTAGAGACCCTAGGTCTTCAATCTTGCAATCTATGTAGTCAGAAATTCCCTCTTCTACTATAACTCCAGCCAGAACTTGTGATAGGGCATTATACTTTGACTTCCGTTGAATAAAACTTTCAGACTCAATAGATGCACTAGAACTGGTATGAGATGTAGAAGCCATTGTAGAAATTTTAAGAACTCGAGAAATACCTTTTAAAACATGCGAATTTAGGGCTTTCCGATTCTCCTTCACTCCTCACTTCATCGGTAGCTAAATCACCGCTTTATGTTCTCCACTTGACCATTTTCTATTTGAATTTGAATCTCCTTCACGGTTTCTCAATTTCTCCAAATCTTTGCTCAAATCACCTTTTCATTGCTCTTCTCTTTGAAAAACTTTGCTTCGCTCAAAAACTGATAGTGAGAAATGGTTTCAAAAATGCTTTTAAACATAGTCCTCACCTGCCGTCATTAATACTCCTCCATTAGGGCATAAACCCTAATTTGCCTTTTTACCATTTCTGGTCTTCTGCCAAGCGACAAGTATCATATACCAGTTAAGGTTTTTTGCTGATATAAACTGGGGGTTTGAAAACATTTTGTCATTTGCTCCCTCTAAGCCTTTTGAAGCTTAGTTTATTGGTTCTGATATTTCCACACTAGGTGCAGAAACTGGTTTCTCTTCCAACATTACTGGTTTCCTCTTCCAGGTTTTGTTCATGTCTGCTTGAACTATTTCAACATCAATTCCTCCTTCCAAAGTGATCGACATATCATCAGATATACTCTTTTTGCTTCTGCAGAATCTTGCAATGTGACCCCATTTGTTGTAGTGATAGAAAACCAATCCAGGTGCTCTCCAAGGTCCATTGCTCATGTTTCCATTCTTCCTTCTGCATGTTGTAGCAGTGTGACCATGACCATGACATACCATACAGTTTTCTCTCCATCTGGTTGCCACTTTATAGCCATCACTTCTTGGCTAATGATTGAAGACATTAAACCGGTTGTGATTCCGGTTCACAAAAGGTTCAGGACCAACTCCTTGGGTCCTCTGAGGATATCTTCCAGTGTCATTCATGATAGACTTGCATTCAAATGCTCTACGCCCAAACTTGTTGCATGGATAACAATGACCATTGAACTTATTGGATCTAGGTACATTGTTACTAAAATAAGGAAAATTGTTGTAAGCCTTACTCCTACACACATTAGCAGTATGTCCTTCTTTAAGACAGTTGAAACAAACAGGTTTAAACTTTTGCTTACCTTTATCCTTTGATGTCGGTTGTTTCTTTCATGCTCCAGCATTTGTACCAGAGGTCTCACCTTCCTCATGACCAGAATAACGAAGTCCATTGGTATTCTTGACCGGTTTGGTAGATTCAAGCTTTTGCTCTAGCTTGATAGTACTTTTGCTGAACTTAGCAAGTATTTCCTTTGACTTAGAGAGTTCTTTGGAAATAGTAGCATTTGTTTTCAATAGGTTTTCATTCTCAGAGATGGTAGTGTTCAGTTCTCCTTGCATGTCTTCCTTTTCCACCTTGCTTGCATGGAGCTGAGCATTTAGGGCACTCATCTCTTGTTTCAACTTGGAGATCTCAAAATCTCTTTCTTTCACTAGGTCATCAGCTTTTCTTTGGTTCTCAAGCTCTTGACACATCTGGATAGTCAAACCTTCCAACTCCTTTCTTAGGTTGGATTTTGATTCATTCAACTTATTTACTTTTGCAATTAGGGCTTCCATATCTGCTTCATCTGTAGAACTATTTTCAGATAGCTCCATCAGCTTTTCGGCATGTTCTCTCCTTTTTGCTTGAGATGCCTTGTATTTGACCATAAGATCATCATAGGCTTGCTCAGACTGAGTGAGCCATAGAGAAAGTTCCCTCAACGTGTATTCCCCCATATCTCTTTCCATGTGGTTAAACTTATAGAAAGGTAGGCTCTGATACTAATTGATGAATACTAAGAGGGGGGGGTGAATTAGTATAGTGAAAAACACTACACTTAAATAGTCTAAAGATAAACCAGTAAAATAGTTTAACAGACAGTCTGGTTATCACACATGCAAACCAAAATGCAAACAAAGTATTCACCCACAAAAGCAATACAACCATAACACAAGATATTTGACGTGGAAACCCAAATGGGAAAAACCACGGTGAGATGGAACTCACAAGTCACTATCTGCAGAATAGAAACTAGACCGGTTAAGGTCATATCGGTTAAGGTCTTACAACGTTCTTTACCAGAATAGATCTTGTTAGGAATCTCAATCTCTGTTAGGAGATAAGTCTGATTAAAGACTACCTTGCTAGAGGATTTTAGATTCACAGAGGTGAACCACCTTGTTAGAGGATTTTACAAAAGGCTTTTGGGCCTACCTGGTTAAGGGCTACAGACTTGTCAAAGATGTGAGTAATCAACAAGTGTTTGATCTATCTAATAGTAGAGACTGCTCGGTTTGATCCTTGATAGCTCATTCTTAATGCACTCTTGCATTACTTCAGTCTTCTACACATTCATATTCTTTTCAACTCAACCACCTTAAATCCTAACAACAACATAAACCCTTTCAGCAACTTTTTAAAACCCTAGACATTATTCCTTTTAAAGGAATCTGATTTCATGTCGGTCCAATAGGATTACATTTCAATTTCCTAGGTTCAATGAATCTGGACATACTCAGTAACATGACACAAGAAGCATCACCAGTGTGTTGGCACCATCAAACAATCGGTGGTTTGGTAACTCATCATAAAATGCCAGTTGGTAACTCATCATAGAGTATTACTGGTTCATACAAAAAGCCAGTTGCCGATTTGAAAAAAATGAAGACTAGTAGAAATGTGTTATGTTGCTTTAATCCATCATACTGCTTGAGGTCAACATGCCGCTTTAGATGGATAAACACATTCTGCAAAACATCAATAGTCTAATGACTATAATACAACATACCGGTTGGAACAAATACTGGTTATGCTCTAACTCATACATATAAAGAGGATCTTAATGCAAGTGTGTGTCCATCAATGACAATCACAATATAAACATAAAAAATGCCAACATATTCAAGATGACCTAAGTATTCCTTACATGGATTTTGATATAGCAAGTTAATACAAGCAACTTGATATAATGGATCAAGTTGACCTAAGTATTGCTTGCAGAACAGACAAGGATTATCTCCTTTCATGCATGACTTGGAACGTCCTCCTTGATCTTTTGCCAATCATATCCTGAGGCAAGTTCATACCATAGTAAGAGATAAACCACAGACAACAATCAAAGAAAATAATCATGCCCCATCATAGCTTCTCTAGTCATGGACATCCTTGAGTTGCATAGAGTACATGATTAGCAATAAAATCAAGATATAAACATTGAACCTTGTATGTCATTCACATGTTCTAATGGGCATTAACTAATATAATCATCTTAATGAATGATCTTTGATAATCCTTTATAGCTTGCTAGTTGATTCTTCATGTTCTAAGTTTGACGATTCAGTTGTTATGAAATGCCTTGATTTTTGTTGCTTTGTTGCTTTTTATCTGGTTCAAAACCCTAGGTGTTTTTGTTTTTTCTAAGTTTTTTTAATGTTTTTGGATTTTCAAAGATTCAAAAGATCACTCGAGCAAAAGGAAATAGGATTTTTTCCCTAGTGGAAACAAAAATTTATTATGGATGTCCGAATTGATCAAGATCCAAACCATGGAGGAATACAAATGCATATTGATTGATTCTGATAAGGTCCAAGATAGTGACTATGACTAGTATGTCAAAGATTGATAAATGTTGGTAAGCTGGATATTTCTTGGGAATGGTTCAGAGAAATGGATGCAAAAGATGGAATGGATAAGCTAAGAAGCGATAGATTGGATATGATGGAGTGGATAACTATTCAAAGCGATCTCATAGATGGAAGAACATTTTGATTGCACATTTTTATTTGTTTTTCCTGATTTTTGAGAGATGAAACATGTCTTTCCATCAATTGATAAAGATAAGACTACCCAGAACAAAATCCAGTAGTCATACTGATCTATGTCATTGTTTTGATTTGTTCGATGATTGATAAGAATGTTTGGTTTCAAAGAGTGAGTGCCCCCTGTAAGACCAATTTGTCTGGTTTTGAGTGTACCTATCCCTGCATAAGACACATTGATGATGATAGATTTTGAGTGATGAATTGATTAACAAGACATGTGATCAGTTTGATTGTAGTATTTGATAAGTGCAAAAGCTAAAAATCACTTTGATGATTAGATTTAATGTGTTTGATGCACAATTATGATGAAATAAGGACTTGATTGATTGATTTTATTGATTGATTGATTGATGTTGTTGGATAGATTGATTCGATTGATTGATTGAATTGATTGATTGATTGATTGATTTGATTGATTGATTGAATGATTGATTGATTTGATTGATTGATTGATTGATTGATTGATTGATTGATTGATTGATTTGATTGATTGATTGATTTGATTGGCTCTAAGAAACCAATTTAGTTTCTAATGCAAGGGCTTAGCAGAGTTTTGATTGAACTTATTGATAGAAAACCATGATTGATAGGTTTTTAAAAATGATTTGATAGCTTAAGTTGCTTCAATTTTTATTTGATAGATATGATAATTGATGATTGATTCAGTTTGATTTGATATATTTGATTGGCTCTAAGAAACTGATTTAGTTTCTAATGCAAGAGCTTAGCAGAGTTTTGATTGAACTCAGTGATTGATAGAAAACCATGATTGATAGGTTTTTAAAAATGATTTGATAGCTTAAGTTGCTTCAATTTGATTTGATAGATTTGATAATTGATGATTGATTCAATTTGATTGCAGACTTTGATAGTTTTCCTATTGTTGATTTGATGGATGGGCCATGCGCTCATGATTTGATTTTCAATTTTGTTCTTTTTTTTCAGTTTTTGGACATTTTTAATTTTTTGAGCTTTTTGGATTAGAAGAAAGATGTATTTGGTTTCCCCAATGTATAGAAAGACAAGGAATGGATGAACTGTTGAGCTGAAGATGAATGGGTGAAAGATGGAGGTAGCTTATGAGGAGACACATCAAGAGATTTTTTTGAAATCATGTTTTTGTCCATAGTTTGGATCAAGATCAAGGATGGAAAAGGGGATATGGATGGGAGAAACAAGATCATAGATAGTGATAGATGATGGAAGAAATGAATAGTTAGGATAGATGGTATAGATTAGCATGAAGCAAGATCATAGATAGCACTAGATGAACTTAGATAGAGTAATGGATATTGGAGGAAGGATAATGGGAGATGTGGTATGAATAATAGAGTGGATGGAACTTTGACCCTAAGTATAGAGGTCTCCATTTGTAATGAGGTGATATGTAAGATTGTCACAGTATTTAGCACCACCTCAATAAGTGTTCTTGAACTTTTCAAAGATAGAGACTAAACCCACACTTAGAACCTCTGGAAAATTCAACCAAACATATCTAGAAATTAGGAAGTAGAATCAAAAGGGAAGAAGAATCCCAAACTGGATCAAGGTACTTGGTCTTTGATTACCCATGTGTGTGCAATTGGGTTCATTATGGCTCATATGATCATTGTAATCTTCAGAATCCAACGTGGCTAGCTACATGAGTTACCTTGACTTCAAAAGCATCCTAGATAGAGCCTCACTACCAGCAAGAATCCATAGCTCCAATGAGGTTATTGTTGTAATATCACAAATATTCCTCCATTGCAAGCCATGCATCCATAGCCCCGATGGAGTTACTCGCATTTTCCCATAGCCAAGAAGTTGATATTTGATTTTTTCTTTTCTTTTATGGATATTTCTTTTCCTGATCATGCTTTGGATCTTTTGATATTGTCTTTTTCTTTTCTTATTTGATTGTATTGGCTTGTAAGTAATGAAACTTACATGGGTCTGATAATTATAGTGGCGATGAAGCAAGATTTTAGATTTTTCACTAGCCATGTCTTCGACTAAGAGATCACAATGATTTAGAGCAATTGATTAAGTGTACAAGATATAGTAATCAAAAAGATGTCGGTACCAAGATACGATAAGTGGTTCTTTTCAGGATTGAGTGTGTATCCCAACCAAAGATAATGTTAAAGAGGAACAACCTCAGATTCTTAAGTGTATCATGAATAGATATCTAGGAAATGGACTGAACATGATATTCAAGCATGGGCAAGCATGTGACAAAATGACACAAATGCTTATTTCATGGATGATGAATTTATGCAAAGGATTGAATGAAAGGGATGGAAGGATAGAAAAGATGTGTTGGATAATAGATAGAATGTTTGAAGACTTGCATGAGGATAGATGGAAATGCATTCAAGATGAGTGTTGGTACACAACTTGAGAAGTGATGAAGATATGGAGGATAATTGAATTTTGGGACATAAGAACCCAAAATAGATGAAGGAGATGATGGAAGGATAGTTTTGAAAAGATGTTTAGATAGTTGTTTGAAACAAGTTCAAAGATGTGTTCCTTTGTTGATCTTTCTTATGGATCATTTGAGGTGATGGAATGGTGGATGGAGGGAAGTAAGGACCCAAGATGGATGGAAGGGATAGAGAGTTTGAATTTGGAATGAAAGGACCTAAAATGGATTTGGAGGATGAAGAGTTTAACTTTGGAATGAAAGGACCTAAAATGGATTTTGAGGATAAAGAGATTGAATTTGGAATGAAAGGACCTAAAATGGATTTGGAGGATGAAGAGTTTGACTTTGGAATGAAAGGACCTAAAATGGATTTGGAGGATGAAGAGTTTTCTTGATCTTGACTTGGAGTAGAATCATTTGAGTTTATGTTTTCCACTTGATTTTGAATTAGATTAGTGAAGGAGATGGAAGAGATATCATGCTCTTTCTTAGGAGGTGGATGTTGAATGGGACTCATCTCTTGAGATAAAATGGGATCATCGTGGATGGAATACCAAAATTTTAGGGGATCATCATAAGATTCTTGATTGATAGGATCTTGATAAAAAATGGGATTAGATTGGAGAGCCATGATATCTTGATCTTGATTTAGGCTAGGACTCATTTCCTTTTAATAAGCTTCTTCTTTTTCAAGTGACAAGGGATGATCACATGAGCAATCAAAGTTTCAATTTAGATAGGTTGATGTTGTTGACTTGATGGATACTTCGTTTCGGATACTCAAGCTTACTAAGTCGAATAGACAGTTTGTTTGATAGGCCCCTATGACAAAGCATGTCAAATGATATGGATAAAGTCTCTTGATATGGAAATTTGACTTGACTAACTTGAATACCTATCTAGGTATTGTTGTCATTGAGATAGTTGGATGATATACTCTTGATCACTTGATTTGATCTGGTGTTTCATATGTTGGAAAGCCTTTGTATTACCCTTTTGATCAATTTTTTTTCAGCAATTTGTTGGATTTTTGCTCACTCGTAGATGATAATCTTCTTCAATTTTTGACCATTTGGAACATGTTACAGACATAGAAGACACATTGTTTAATAAACAAAATGCACAAGCAAGTACAATCCCTATGGCAGGCTGAGACAATAGTTGTTGGATCTCACATGGATTTTCCCCTGAGACTACACTATTCCAAGTGGATATTTAGATGCTTGACCCCACTGGCTCCACCCTCGGCACTCACTTCTTCAGGGCATCCAAGCACCAGTTTCCATGAAAACTCCCCATGGAAAACTTTATATCTCTACTAGGAACTATATGTGTGTGAGCCGCTTCAGAGGTCCAACCTCTTGCTCCAACAACTAGAAGGATTTTTGGCAACTAGTACAAGTGGTTTTTAGTAAAGGCTTCTGGTCATGTGGCCATACATGCAACACTTTTAGCTCTATAAATACATAGCCTATAGAGGTTACACTCCATAGGGTTTATGGGGAAACATAGTGTCGATATGAACTTATCAGCACATGTTGTTTGAGACTTTCGTCACAAACATGATCTATTTATAGTGGATTGGAAGGACTTGGTATTAGCCCATTTCTAATTTAGGTCATTCCCCTATAACTGGCCCACTCAAGGTAGCTTGGGAAGGCAGGCCCTCTAAAGGATTTAATTGCTTGAAAACAAAGCAAGCATAAAAGAGTGGGTTTGGCTTTTTGGTCACCCAATTAAGGGGAGAGCATATACCTACCACTTTCGAGGCATGGAATATAAGTGTTCCTTTTAACTTTCCATAGAAATGTGATCTATCCTCTATTTGAAGATGTTGCTCCAACAAGCATGGTGTTTATTTTAGCCCCACATAGCAAATGATTTTCTAAACTAGGAATTGGAAATTCTGGTCAACAAAACGAAAATCGTTGCAAAAAGTAACTTGCTTTGTAAAAATGGACAAGTTGATTGTTATTTTTAACTTGCAAAAAAATAATATTGATTGTGCTTTTTACCTTTGCAATAAAATGAAAGATTGTTGTTCTTTTTAGAGCCCAAAATTTGAGGTGTGAATCCCAACTTTGCAAGAAAGTAAATGTTTGATTTGTTGTTCTTTTTACCGTGCAAATGTGATTATTTTTAGAGCCCAAAAATAAGTGAGGCACTTTTTACATAACCAAATTGAAAAATGAAGTTCTTTTTATGCAAAAGGAAGTATGAGTTTATTTTTTTTAACCAACTTTGAAAAAGCTAGAAAAGAAATCACTAAATCCTAACTTAACTCCTCCAAATCTGCAAGAAACTGTTAGAAACCTGCAATAAAAAAAAGAAGTTAGTGAAAATCAAAAACCTTAGGTGGGCTTCCACAAGCCTAATTTCAAATTGTGGTTACAAATTTTTTCACTACTGATCCTGAAATTTGACTAAGTTTGAAATTTGGAGAATCTTCCAAAAACTAGATTTTGCATTATAACTCCTAGAGGTTTGAAACCCCTCTCAAACATCCTGACAATATATATGGAATATAACTTAAAGTATAAGAAAGAGAAAAATTACCCTTGCACAAGCCTAATTTCAAGATTTAATTAAAAATTTTGCAATCTATTTCAAATGTGCTATCTTAGAGAACATATGCGCTAAAACAATTGTCAAATGCGCTAACCCATCTATCAAATGCATTAACCTGCATTACAAAAGAGCTAACCTATGTTCAGAAGTGCTAACCTATGATGGAAATGTGCTAACCTATGATGCAAATGCGCTAACCTATGATGCAAATGTGCAAATTTTTGGACAAAAGTGCTAACCTACATGACATATGTGTTAACTTGTGATGCATATGCACTAACCTGTGATGCAAATGCGCTAACCTATCAAACAAAAGCGCTGTCAGAATTCACACATGCAATAATTTGCATTACAAATGTGTTAATTTTTTTTTTGTGAGATTTTTAAAGGTATATGTGAGTTCTTGCCCCATGGTGGGCGCCAAAATGTGTGAGATTGAATTTCATCCTCAGAATGTTACCTGTAATAAGTTATTTTCACAAAATACAATGGAAATGCATACAGGAAATCCAAAATCCACTAATGAAACTGCATGAAATACATATTAAAATAAAACATTATTTTACCTTCATGGCTTATGTCTCATTGTGTCCTAACTCCACTGTTTCTGGTTGTAGATGGTGTGCTCTCAGACAATGCACGGTTGGCTTCCAAGATGGCATATGAAGAATGAACTGATAACTTGTAGTTAACTGACACTACGATATGCAAATACTACATGATTATGCTAAAATGCTATATGATATTTGCTATTACTATTTGCTATTTTCTTGAAAGACTCGCAGATGCATATGATCAATTTTAAAGACTAACTTGAAGATTAACTTTCTCAACTGAATCTCTTGATTTTGTAGACCTTGAGAGGATAAGATGATGTGGCTTAGATCAACGGTCCTGATCAGATCTATAGATTTGAATGGCTATGAGAAAAGGTGAAGGTTGAGAGAAAGGGGGAAGGAGAAGACAAATGTCACTCATCTCACCTTGACTGGGTTGCTGACTGAGGGAATCTAAGGATGGTTGGAGGAAATTTAGGCATGAGAGGACAAGTGGACTCAAGTCCTTCCTAAGATGTAGGGGGTGTTGGAGAGAATATAGGAAATGGTTATGAAATATGTGTACGTACATAATTTTCATTAAGTTTGGAAGTTGGAGATAAATGATAAATTAATATTTAAGAAATATTAATTTCCTTAGCCACATGTTTGATGAGTTGGCAAAGGGAAGATGAAGTGGAGATGGAAGAATGTGTTGGATAAGGAATTAAATAATTTTGGAATTATTTAATATTTGAGACTATAGGATAGGAGAATAACTATTAAATATTAGATATTTAATTGATTGAAGGAGATAATTAAATATTAGATATTTAATGAATTAGAGGAATAGGATAAATGAATTAATTAATAAAATATTAATTAATAGAAAGACATGAAAATGAATTAAATAAATTAATCTTTTCAAATTAACTATTTAATAGAAGAATAATTATTAAATAAATATAAAATATTTATTTAATTGCTCGTAGCCAATTTTTATGTGTATACACATTGAGTTCTAAAAATCCTCTAACAAGGTAACCTTTAACCGGGTATGTTAGCCATCCCTTAATCGGGTGATCCCTAGCAGGATCGGTTCCTAACAGAACCTATTGTAAAGTATTTAATAGGACTAGGCTCCTAGCAGAGCGGACTTCAAAAGGGTTCAAAGAACAGCTTGTGGGTATTCATCCCCACCGTGGTTTTTCCCAGTTGGGTTTCCACATGAAAAATATGTGTGCTATGTGTGATGATTGTCATATGATGCTTTGTTAGTCTCTGTTAAGCAGTAAAGCATGTTGAACCTGTAAGTCTTTACATTTCTGTCAAAGTATTACTAGTGCATGCATATGGGTGAAGTGGAAATAAGATGTTAGATTGTGTGGAAAGTTGAGCTACTAGTTTATGTCTTTCACTATGTTTAACCAACAGTAATCTGGTCTAGACCGGTGTTATTTCTTGCCAGTCAAAGTGTAGGATTCTAAGTCAAACCAATTCAAGGAAAAGTGTTTTTATCAGTATGAATTCACCCCCCCTCTTAGTACTGGTTTGGTACTAACTGTTCATCATTGATTCATCAAATCCAAGAATGAGATGTCAGCCTCGCAGTGGCTGTTGATTTAGTTTTCTTTCCTATTTTAGTAAATGGTTTCTTTAACTTTGGTTAAAGTAAAATGTAATTTTGTTATGTAAAAACTATGAGCCTGGAGGCTAATTAAGCTGAAAATCTTGTCTTTGTAAGGGGTTCTGAAAAACTGTGATTTTTTGGTGCAGCAGATAATATTTTGGTTTTCCTATGAATTGTCTAAAAATAGAATGGTTGATTATCAATAAAGTGTTATGCTATGCAGTCTTTGAATTTGTGTGTTTGAAGATTAGTAATCTTTCTTGAGAAAATTTCTATGGGCATGGTATCATTGTATTATTAGTTATCTCTGTGTTTTTCTCAATTCATGGTTATCATTAGTTGTTACAAGACTCATACATATTGATTTGCTTGATTCCCCTTGCCCTGTGAGGCACAAGAGAGTATCGATCAACTTACAGTATTGCTGAGCTTTTGTTATGCATTGAATTTATACAATGAGCATGTTTGTGAATTAGAGCCTATGAGCTCTCATTAAATTCCTTTAAAAAAAAAATTGCTCTTAGTTTGGAGGCATTTATTTGTGTTGATGGATAAATGTTGAAGCCTTTCAATGCTTTCTGGTAAAAAGTATTAGCATTTCATTTATATAATAAATTCATTGCAAATTATATAGGGAGTTGCCCTCTAATGCAGAGGATGGATTTTAATTAATTCATCCAATTGGTGGTAATTTGTTTTCCTTTCATAAAGGGGCTTACAAGAGTTACATTTTTGTTTAGAGAATAAATAAATTTCTTGAAAGGGACAAATTTGTTTACCAACACAACTGCATGGGCAATATCTAGTCGACTGTCAACAACATAGTGTAGTATGGCAATCATTAATCTGAATTCTTTTTCATCTATAGACTTAAATGCATCTTCCTTAGACAATTTACATGTAACTGATGAATACTAAGGGGGGGGGGGGGGGTGAATTAGTATGCCTAAGAACTTAACCAAACTCTTAAACAATTTTTGAGCAGATTGGTGTAGTAGTTTAAACTGGTTAAAACGTAAATAAGCCAAATAGAAAATAAAGAATCCACCCATAAAAGCACAATCACCATAACACAAGATATTTTGACATGGAAACCCAAATGGGAAAAACCACAATGAGTAAAACTCACAAGTCAACTATCTACAGAATAGTAACCAGACTGGTTAAGGTCAGACTGGTTAAGGTCTTACAATGTTCTTCACTAGAATAAATCCTATTAGGAATCTAGATCTCTATTAGGAGATAAGTCCTGTTAAAGAATACCCTGTTAAAGTATTTCAGATCCACAACTATGAGCCACCTTGTTAGAGGATTTACAATAGGCTTGGCTGGGCCTACCTGGTTAAGGGTTTTAAACTTGTCTAAGATATTAGTAATTAACAAGTGAATGATCTAGATAGTAGCACAAAATGCTTGATTAGATCCCTGATAACTTCTTGTTAATGCATTCAAGCATTACTTCAATCTTCTATGCTTTGCACTCTCAATCTTAGTCACAAGATACCTTTCCTCTCAAAGACTCGCACATATCAACTTTTGTTCTTCTTCTAAAAGCCTAGACATGATGTCCTTAAATAGGAACTTGATTTCATGTTGGTCCAATAGGATTAGGTTACAATTTCCTAGGTATATTACATCTAGACACATTTCATCTAGACACATTTGGTAACACGACACAGAAACACTGCTAAAGTGTCAGTGGATGATAACTAATCACACATTACATGTATACCGGTTAATTACATATACTAATCACCGATTAACAAGTGAAGACTAGAAAACTTGATCATAGTCGATCTGATCAAAAGATTAACTATCGCTCGGGGTCTCCATTCTAGTTGAGGTCTTCATACCACTTGACCGATAAGCTTCTTCTTTAAAACACTGATAGTCTTCAATCAAATAAAGACAATTCATACAATATGGGTTAGAATAGCTACCGATTGAGAATAATACATTCATCAAATAAGTGTGTGTCCATCAATGAAAATCACAACAAAATATCATCAAAATACCAATAGTAACCATTGGTGTTCCAACTGGTTTATAGTCACTCATACCAAAAGTGTTTAAAACCTCCTTCACATACTTGGATTGAGTAATGAAAACACCATTCTTCATCTACTGTATCTATAAGCCTATGAAATTTTTTATTTCCCCTACTAACGACATCTCAAATTCATTCTTCATTTCATCTACAAAACAATTACTCATTTCATCATTTCTTCCAAATATAATAGCATCTACAAATACTTCACTGACTAGTATATCATCTCCTTCAAACTTTAGATAAATGTTGTTGCCATCACTGGTTCTAGAAAAGCCTATCTTCATCAGATGAGTATGAAGTCATTCATACCATGCTTTGGGTGCCTGCTTTAGTCCATATAAGCTTAATATAGTTTGCATAACATACCTTCCTTATCTGTCAATTCATAACCAACAGGCTACTCTATATAAACCTCTTCTTCCAGTATCTCATTCAAGAATGCAGACTTGACATCCATCTGGTATACTTCCAACTTCTTATGAGCTGCAAATGCAAGTAGTGTTCTGACACCTTCTAGTCTTGGTAAGGGTGCAAAAGTTTCTCCATAGTCTTCTCCTTCTTCTTGCACATAACCTTTGCATACTAATCTTGCCTTATTGTGAACTACAACACCATCTTCATTTAACTTGTTTCTGAATACCCATTTAGTACCTATAACATTCTTGTTTATCGGTTGGGGTACTAGGGTCCAAGTGTTGTTCTTCTCAATTTGTTACAACTCCTCCTCCATAGCTTTCACCCAATCATCATCACCAAATGCCTCTTTATCATTTCTAGGTTCAAAGGTGGATATCATGCAATAGTTCTCTCTTATTCTCCTTCTAGTTAGTACTCCAACATCCTTATCCCCAATTATCTATTCAGGATTGTGATTCAGTCTCACATACCTAGGAATAACATGATCATTCTCTTCAGGTTCAACTTCTTCATTGTCATCTTCCTCTGAATTTAGTTGTTCCGGTTGAACAAGTACATCAGGATTTTCTTTATCGGTTTCTGATTTAACAGTTTCTAGTTCTAAAAGAAAAATGCAAGGATCTTCATCCTTCTTCTCAGAACTGGTTCCTTCTGATATTTCAGGACATTCATCTACACAAACATCAACACTCTCAACAATCTTCTATGTCCAGTTTTTGAAGCATTTATAGGCCTTACTCTTCATGGAATAGCCAAGAAATATGCCTTCATCACTCTTAGCTTCAAACTTGCTTATGTAGTCACCTCTTTTAATAAAAAATTTGCTACCAAATATTTTAAAATAGCTAACATCAGGTGATCTCCCATACCAGTATTCAAATGGGATTTTGTCCTTACCTCTTTTTACCAGAACTCAGATCATTGTGTAGACAGTTGTACTTATAGCTTCTTTCCAAAAGGTTTTGGATAGACCTCCTTGTATCAACATAGTTCTAGTAGCTTCAACCACTAACCAGTTGTTTCTCTCTGCTATACCATTCTATTGTGGTGTCCTTGGTGCAGAAAGTTGCCACTTGATACCATTATCATCCCAATATTTAGTGAACTCTGTAGAAGTGAATTCACCACCTTGATCTGTTCTTAGACATTTTATCTTTTTGCCACTCTCTTTCTCTGCTAAGGCTCTGAATGCCTTGAATTTGCCAAAAGCTTCATTCTTATCCTTCAAGAATGTGACCCACATTATCCTTGAACAATCATCAGTGAAGATCATGAAGTATCTGTCACCTTGAATGCTTCTTGTTCTTATTGGTCCACATAGGTCTGTATGAACCTATTGTCCTCGATTTCACCATGACCAAAATCATGAGGCGACCCTATGAAAATGGTCCTTTTTGTACCTTACGACCTTCAGGAGAGCTTGATCGACTTTGTCGGTTAGCTCATTTAGCTTCTTGCTTTTCTTTTTTTTGTGTTTTCTAAGTTTTTCAAAGTCTATAGTTTTGCCTGCAGGTCAGACTTTAAAGTCTGACCCATAGGGTCTTTCTTTGCAAAATTTTCTGCACATCGGACTTTAAAGTCTGATGTGCACATGTTTGGTTTTTAGCCTGTAGATCGGACTTTAAAGTCCGACCTGCAGGTAGTCTTTCCCTGCAATTTGGACTTTAAAGTTTGACCTGCAGGCTGTCTAGTTGGAAAAATGCATGTCAGACTTTAAAGTCCAACTTGCAAGGGTTTTTAGCCTACATGTCAGACTTTATGCACTGTGTGTTACTCATTAATTTCATATTTCTTGCTAATTTATGGGGTTTATTTATTAATTTTGGGGTTCATTTCTTCATTATTGTTTATTATTTTTCTCTCTCCACGCACTCCTTCCTCCATTTTCGCTCGTCATCTCATGGATTTGATCGCATTACCATCGGATTTTTCCAGATCATTTGTGGCGAAGAAGGTAGGGTTTTTGTCTGGTCATTTCAGGTTTTTTTTTTTTTTTCCTATTTTGCATTTTTTTTTCCCGATTGTTCTTCTTCCTTGTTTCATTTTTTCCGTTTTTGCTTGGTGTGTCGAGAGGGCAATCAAACTTTAAACTCCGATTGCCCTCCTAAGTCTTATCCTTCTCCAACTACATGATGAGGTTTGAAACCTGATCTATAGCTCGATGGAAACTTCCGCATATCAAACTTTAAAGTCTGATATGTGAAGAATTGAGGATTTGATTGACATGTCGGGTTTTAAAACCTGACATGTCAATCAATTTTTTTTCCCCCATGAGTGCATCAGACTTTAAAGTCTGATGTACTGATAACTTACCCTGAATTTGCACATCGGAATTTAAAGTCCGATGTGCTAATTAAGATGTTTATCCTTGCACATCGAACTTTAAATTCCGATGTGTAAATTTTGTTTTCCAAAGAGCATGTCGGACTTTTTTCCTCGACCTGCTATTTTTGGCAGTTTTACTCCTAAGCTTGTTTTGAGTCTTGTTTTTTAATCTGATTGAGAAAAAATAATTTTGATGATGATGATAACTATCAAAAGAGATAGTCCTCAATTTTGAATGCAGTCATCGTGAAAGTCCAATCTCCCTTAAGATAAACCCGAGCCTTCCACGAGTCAATTGGAATCTTCTCTGAGTAAAACATCAATGAAAAAGATGAAGTATAAGTATGATAAGTACTTGAATATGTACCCAGAAAGTTCAGTGGACTCGAATATCAAGGAGATCAAAGATACTAAGATTGGAATAGCCAGTATGCAGGGATTCATTGACTGAGTTGAGAAAGCTCCTGCTCACCTAACCAATCTGAGTTGCATAGATATGCATCCTTCCCAGTTGTTGCTCATGATCCATAATGTGTACTTGCAATAGAAGAACACTTTGATCCTAATACAAGTCAGGTGAAGGATGTAGATCAGAATGTCATCATGACTCTGGATAGTGTATTTTTTAATAGTGTCTTCAAAGTTTCTCTAGTTGAAGAGGTAGCTGACATTTCTCAGGAAAGTGCTCAAGAGAACTATGAGAAAAATAAAGTTAAATGCAACAAAGTGGTCAATACTATGTACCTCTCTGCTACCAGACATTCTACTACCTCATGGTGGCCCAAGTCCTTCCATAGGAGTGACTTCAATGAGGAATACAATGACATGGTCACCATGTTGTCAAGAGTGAAGGGGCTAAAAGACTCTCATTACTTTCAAACCTAGATGTGTTACTACATGAATATAATAAGGAAAGGGGCTGCAAGAATTGACAGGGCTTAATAGATCCGCGATGACCTTTGTGCTTAGTTGAAGGAGGTTAGAGTAACACTAAAATTCTACATGACCTCATACCTGGTTTATGTAGCTGCTTCTATGAGGCAATATCCAGGTTTGTCTACCAAGGGTGATAGAAGATTGGTGCCTGTTTGGGAATATTATGATCAACTTACCATCAAGAATCAAGGTAGCCACTAAAGAAGAGTTAGTGATTTCTTCTTTGCTATAAGGAAGTGCATATTTGATAAGGGCCTGCAGAAGCAGAGATTATTAGAGGCTTCTTATAATAGGGTATCTCATTTTGGATGTGTTTTCCTTCAATTTGCTACTTTCACTTACATCTGAATTGGATGTTTCTTAGGTGAGCCTTTTATTCTACCAATATTTTCTTCTAACAAGATCATTATCATGGAGTTTTGTAGAAAACTAATTTATGTGCATGTAAAATAATCACAAGCACATAAGACTGGGTTTAAGTTTTTGGAATCAATCGACAGGTACTCAGTACTAACCAACCCCAAGGCCAAGAACATGGAGGAAGAAATAAAGTGGAATACAATGAGAAGATTCAAGGCATGAAATAATTTTGATTTTTGTGGCATAAAGAACAAACTCAAGAGGAGTTATACACATGTTTACAATTTGAAGATGTTTGGGAAAACTGTCAGAATGACAAGGATATAAGAAGGATGGATTTCGGCCGTCTTACCTTGGAACAAATTGAAAACATGGATTTAGCAAAGATCCTAATGACTATGGAAGACACAAATGACATAATAGACCCTGTCTATTATGAGAAGAAGATTGCCAATTCTTCGCTCCCACTTGTTCAATGGTCAAAGAAGGAAAGAAAATCTATCACTAAAAGGATTGCTCCCATCCTCGCAAACACCAATGCTTGGTTCATAAAGAAAAATATTAGGATGAAACTACTTCTTGCTAGTTCACGGGATGATGATAATAGTGATGGCCCAGTTGGGAAGATGGCTACAACTAAGACAAGAATAAAGAGCAGGGAAGATCCACAAGCACTATCTTCAGCTCTTGTGGTACAATCTAAGGGGAAAGGGCCCAAAATTAAATTCACTATTAAGGGGTCCAAGAAGGGTGAATCATCATCAGCAGTATAGGAAGTAGTGGCAAATGAACCAGAATAGCCACCTGCCATTGAAATTGAAAAAGAGACGGGAATTGAAGAGGGTGAAATTCCTCAACAAGAGGAAGCACAGGTTGAAGAAACATCACGTCCGGGTGGAGTTGATGCCCAAATGACTTCATAGGTACTGACTCATTCTGAGGTGATCATCCACTCTATTGATTTAGACTCTGATCAGGAGGATGAGGTTTTTCAAGATGGGGATCTAAGTATGGGCATGGAGCAATCACAGGCTTCTCAATAGTTTTTCACACTAACCAATTTCTCCAATTTGGATGATTTTCCTTCATCCACCATTCAATCTACAATGGTGGATTTTAATGAAGCCTTGGAAGGGGCATTTCAAGAGCAATCTATAGTAAACTTACCTATTACTACAATCACAACAGAAATTCCACCATTGGTAACTATTGAGGTTGCATCCATAGTGCCTTCAATTCTTCCATCTGTAACTAACGAGATGTTAGCAACAACAACTATAGCAACATCAATAAGTGTTCCACTAGATACTTCAACATTGGTGCCATCAATAACACTCATAACTACTTTGAGCTCTAGTCAGCCTGCTCCTAAAACTTTAACTGAAAATCAACAAGGAGCTACTACTCCATCGACCAATCTAGAATTACCCCCTTGGATGGAAGTAGTGGCCCCTAAGAGGAAAAAATGGGTAATTTCTCCAGATGAGTTTGACTTTGAGTAGTTGGTTCCTCCAAAGCCTAAGGGAAGAAAGAAGCCAAAGATGGTATCTCAGGTGTTAGTAGACCTGACTTCTAAGACAAAGTATGTTGAGGTCATGGTTCCATCCTTAGATAAGGACAAAGGCAACATACAATCTGAGGATTACACCATGCAAATCATAGAGCTTGGGGTAGAAACACATGAGAGTGTTAAATTGGATTCTCGAATAGCCTTTGACTCTTTATTCAGAAGATTTGACTAGGAGAGGGATGAGAAAAATGAATTGAAGTAGAAGTGTGAACAATTGACCAATGTTCTTCTGAAGGTCACACAATCTTGTCAAGAAATTAATCCCATAGCATCCTCAATTGACACCGAAGCTCTAAAGAAGATTGAATAGGTAGGAGTTAAAGGTTGAGTGATGGATGAGTCAATTTCACGGCTAAGGTCAGAAGGCTCTCATCTTCTAAGTTCAATAGTGGGACTATTGGAGGATTTTGAAGTAATCTAGAGTCAGACGCAAGGACTCAAAACTTCATTATCATGGGAGATTGAGGAAGTTGAGAAAAGTACTACCTTTTGGAGCAAAATGGAGGACTTCAGAATAGATGTCCTTGTTGAAAATAAGGTAATTCCTACAAGGAAAAAGTACATCCAGATCCTGTCATTGTCTCATAAGCAAGAGACAATAAGGTTGATGATTGTGGAGTTGGATCGAGAGAAGAAAGAAGGTGATGATGAGATTGATCTCATTTCTGCCAAAGTTGCCGATCTTCCTTGTTACTTATATGATGGCAATTAGAATCTCGTTACTGGCGAGGCTATCACACATGAATTCCTTGCCTTAATAGATCACTGCGTGGGACATGATTTCTCATTTGATAAGATTTTGGAGATCCAAGTCAGTTTTGAAGTCCTTGCATCCATGGTGAAGGACGGGAAAAGAAACAGGTAAAGATTTAAGATGCAATTTCCCACGTTTGAGTGATCACAAGTTCTACCCCAATGCTAGACGAAGCAGAGATGAAATCCATCATGGCTAAGTTCAAATATTTCCAAAAATCAGGAGAGGAGAAAGATGAATAAAATGTCCCCTTTTTGTCTTTTTCTTTTTATTCAGTTGCATCATTAGATGTTGTTAGTTTTCTTGCAGCTGCATGTTTTCCTTATGTTGTAGTTGTAGTAAAGTGGGACTATGTAGTTGAATAAGTCAACTGTGCCCACATGTTTCTCCATTCTTTTCCTATTTAAGGAGGACCTCATTTGTAAATATTTATCTTTTTCATGCTTAGCAAAACTTTGCAGAATTTTTACCTCAACTAAGACTTTGGGCTTTTGTTGTGAAAATTCTATCAAGCAAATAAAGAAAACAATTTTGTTGATCTCAAACTTTGTGTTGTGTCAAGAAAATTGATTATATGATTCAATGTTCTTATGTCCATTAATTATATATGTTCTTTACTTCTTTGATATTGAAGATATTGTTAAATGGGTAAAAGAGCTCCTGAATTGTGCAAGTAGACTATGTGCTCCTAGCATATTTGGGAAATCTTCTGATAAATTAAGTAATTAGTGGTAGGATTTATATTGCTGTAGTTACTTTTAGTTTAAATAATTAGGAATTCATACTTGAAGACTTTTAGCTTCGAGTTAAATTTCTAACTTTTTGTAATAATCGGTTTGAGTTAAGATTACATTCAAGAGAGACTTTGTGCTACTTGACTATAAGTTTTAGCATAGTTTGTTAGATTCATTGTTCTTTTCTTTAAGTATCTAAAGAGGTAGAGAAATTGTAACAAGGTGAAGGGAGAATACATAGACTCTGAAAAAATAGAGTTATATGCCCAACACCAACCCACAGATTTTGATTTCTTATTAATTAGAGAATAAATTTCAAAGGGAACCTCCCCTTGATGAGAGGAGAGATTAATTTCTCAACATAGCTGTGTGTGAATCATATATTTTGTCATTAGTATGCTGGTGACAAAATATTCACCCAACATTTTTTTGGCAACTCTGCTAGGGAGCGACGTGCAACCAGTATTTTCCCTTTGGGTTGCAGTGCTCTTTTCATTGTAATATCATTTTTTGCTGATTTTCTCAAAAATTATAATCTGGCTGATCGAAGTTACACTCATGGGCAACGATTAGCTGGAGTTTTTTATCCTACTTTTGAGTTTCTGCAGCAACGTAATTTGCCTTTTGTGACACCTCCACAGACTTGTTCTCCTTTGCAGCGGAGACAAATTTTTCCTCCTTCTGCACGACGATCTCTCGTACCAAGTGAGGCATCAAGTTTGCAAGTTTTATTTGTTCCACTTGCAAGTCATTTTGTAATACCTCCCTATAATCTATTAAGGATGGTTGCTTGTGGACCTTGGGGTACTATTTTTGGTCCCTTGAACTTGACTGCACCTTAGCATGAACTTCCCAAAGGTACGCAGAAAAGTCTACCCAAATTTTTGGGGGATGGTTCTCAGCACCTAGACAAACACATTGCTTCCTTCTACATTGCATGTGGAGTCCCAAGTGTTGAGAATGAAGATGTTTTGGTGAGATTATTCATTGAGACTTTGCATGGAGTTGTTGTTGATTGGTTCTATCATCTTACGAATGCTTGTATCACAAATTGGGCAACTCTTAGAACACTGTTTGAAGCGAGGTTCAAGTCTGTTGAAGATGATCATGCATTGTTGGCTCAGTTAATTCAAATGAAGAAAGAACCTCAAGAAGATATGCATGAATTTGTAGCAAAGTTCAACAGATTGCACAATCGCATTCCAGTTGCTTCATGACCAACCATTGGAAACTTGAAATGCTTCTTCATCAATGCTCAATTGCCAGAGGTGAGCTTTCTTTTGCAAAGGGATAATCCTATAGATTTGGACGTTGCACAATAGTTGGCTATATCAGTCAAAGATGATCTTATCCTCACTGGTAAGATAAGGAGAGATCCCAACAAGGTCAGAAATAATCAAATTGTTGATTTACCAATTCCTTTAATGAATTTTGTTGATCCCATGATACAAAAGTTAGCAAATGAGTTGTTGGCACCTAAGAAGCAAATTTCCTCATAAGGAAATACTTCTTATTATGATGTTCCAAGAAGGAATTATCCAAACAATGCTTCCAATTATGCCATGCATAATCAGAATAAATTGCCTCCTACTCCAAAGAGGCTTGCATTGGTAGCACCACCCCAAAATTCAGCTACAGGATATTATGAAGCTAAACAAAATGATCTTCCCCCTTTTGGTGAAGAAGATGCCAATTCACATCAAGAAGATGATGCAGAGTTGGTTGGCAACTCTAATATTAGGTTTATGCAATATTAAGAAGATGATACGCCAGACACATGTAATGGGGATTTCTTTGCAGTATTCACCCATTCGCAAGCATAGGTAGCTCAGCCACCTGTCATTGCAAAGAGTGATGATCCTATTCAAATAAAGGACTCTCAATGTTTTCCAATTTCTATTGCAAAGTTTGGGACTCCCATACCAAATCCTATAAAAGACAATGCTATCTCAATGGACATCGTGAAGGATAAAACTGTAAGTGATTCTTTGACTGCTGTCAATTTTTCTACACCTTTCAATTCTTCTACACATGCATCGAAGACTAGTGTACCTAATATTTTAAGTTCTCAAAATGAGAACCCAAATCCATCTTTGATGATGAATTCCTTTCAGTCATTTGATAGTTTAGACCATGCTAAGAAAACCAAAATACACATGTTTGAGGTTGAACCTTTGAGATCTAATCTAGATCAATTTGATCGTTTGGTCAAGTTGGTTAAAGAAAAAGATACTACCCCTAGTAATCTTCCTAAGTCTAACTTACTTAAAAATAACTTAGTAAATTCCCCTTCTCCTATAGAGAAGATAGAACCATTCTACATCTCTTTGTTGATAAATGGTTATAAGCTTAGTAACTGTGTAATTGATTCTAGGGCATCTAATAATGTTATGTCGTCAAAAGTTGCCAATGCCCTTGGCTTGAATTTGACCAAAACATTTGGAAGATGTTTCTCAATGGATAACAAGAAAGTCCCCTTGATAGGTTATATCAAGGAAGTGCAATTTTCTTTTGCTTCATTCCCAGAAAAGAAAATTAAGATAACAGTACTGGTAGCCGATGTGCCAGCTTCCTATGGTCTATTATTGGGAAGAAATTTCTATAGAGAGGTTGGGGGTGAGTTAAATATGGATATGATTGAGGCTCGTATTCCTATTAAAGGAGTTGTCAAAAATTTGCTTCCAGAAAAAGAATCAAAATACACCACTGTCAAGTCTGATGATCAGTGGGCACAAATTCTTTTTGAATCATCAGGTATGTGTAATTATATCATGCATGTTGATGATGGTTTAAAGGTGGCTCCTATGAGTGAAGATGCCATTCCACTAAATGAAGTTCCAATTGATTGTGAAAGTTGTGTTACGGAATTAGAAAGATCTTCAACTTCAACAAGAAATTCTCAATTTTGATACCATCAGTATTGGTAGTCCAGATGATCTTTGGATGCTATAATTTGATGGCAGTTGTTCTTCTACTAGATCAAGAGCTGGTATTGTTTTGGTTTCTCCTGAGGGTAATCTTTTCCCTTTCTCTTTCAAATTATAGTTTGATAACACAAATAACACTGTTGAGTATGGACCACTCCTTCTAAAAATGAATGTTTCTCAGAAGTAGGGAATCGAGAACTTGCATGCTCAAAGAGATGTGGAATTAATTGTTTGTTAGTTCCAGAACATATATCAAACTAGGAGCGATAGGCTATGACATTATCGTAATCAAGTTTGGGATTTGATTGAGGCATTCAATACCTTTGATATATCTATTGTCTCTCATGAATTTAATGATAGGGAGGATTCATTGGTAATATCTACAACTTCTTTGGTTCCTCACAAAGATTTTTCAGGATCAACTTATGTTGTTGAGTTAGTTTTCCAGCTAAGTGTTCCTGATAACTCTGACCATTGGCAAGTGTTTAATGATGATCATCATGTAGTAAATTTTTTTTAGACCACTGACAATTTTGATGATCTGTACTTTGAAGGCAGTCACTTCCCTTCAAAGGATGCAATTGAAAGTATTGATGCAGAAATGGGAGAAAAATTTCTGCAATTAAAAGGAAACAAGATCCCCAAGGGTTTAGTTTCTCTAGAAAAGATTCATGACAAACATGATCGTTATGTTAAAAAGCAACAAATATCAGCTACAAGATTAATGGAATATGAACAAGTAAACATTGGGACTAAAGACAATCCAAAAATGATCAACATTGGAAAGTGTTGTTCACAAGAAGAAAGGCAGAAATTTGTTGCATTATTACAACAATATGTTGACGTCTTGGCATACTCCTATGAAGATATATAGTCTATAGTTTTAATGGATGACATGTTGAAAGAAAGGATAATATTCCCCATTCATCATTCTTCTTGGATAGCCAATATTGTACATGTACGTAAGAAATATGTTGAGATCCAGATGTGTTGATTTCCAGAATTTGAATCAGGCATCCTTAAAAGATAACTACCCTCTACCTATCATGGATCATGTCCTACAAGATCTTACTAGAATGGAAATGATGTCCATGTTGGACAGTTTTTCGGGTTATAATCAAGTAGAAGTTTTGGAACAAGATCAGCATAAGACCGCGTTTACTACACCTTGGGGTACCTTTGGATATTGCAAGATGACTTTTGGATTAATAAATGCAGGAGCAACTTTCCAATGTGCAATGGACTTGGCCTTCCGAAGTTTTCTTGGTAAGTTTATTATGGTCTATTTGGATGATTTGACTATTTATTCTAAGGAACATCAAGATCATTTCTTTCATCTACAACAAGTCTTAGAGAAATTTTGTCAGCATGGAATTTCCCTCAATCCCAAGAAATTTCTTTTTGGGGTTACTGAAGGTAAGTTACTTGGGCATATTGTTTCAAAAGAAGGTATCAAAATTAATGCAGAAAGAGTAAAAGCTATTTGTGACCTTTCCTTGCCAACAAGTAAGACCGTCATTCTTTCTTTCTTTGGCAAAGTGAATTTCTTGCAAAGATTTATTCCAGACTTTGGTGAAAAGACTCGTCACATAGTCAATATGTTGAAAGGTAATTCTCTTTTCAAGTGGATTCTTGAAGGAAAGAGAGCTTTCCATCAGATCAAGGAAGCCATGGAAAATGCTCAAGTCTTAGTATGCCTAGATTATACCAAAGAGTTTATCATGTATAGCTATGGATTAGATCATACTTGTTTGACTATACTGATGCAAAAAAATAATGAAGGTGTGGAATCACCTATTGCATTTATGAGTTATCCGCTAAAGGCTCATGAATTGAAATACTCATAAATGGAGAAACATGCTTTTGTTGTGGTGAAAGCGGTGAAACATTTTGGGTTTTATATTTTGAATTCACATGTCATTGCTCTTCTTCCTCATGTTGTTGTCAAGTCGATTCTAATGCAGCAAGAGTTTGGAACTAAAAGAGGCAACTAGGTTGCCAAGATTCAAGAATATGACATAGAAATCAAGCCTACTAAATTGGTTCGTGGAAAAGGTCTGTGTTAGTTGATAGCTGACAACAAATCAATTGATGAAGTGGTGCTAGAAAATGAAGGTATGAATCAAGATCTTCCCAAGGTTCTATTTGTCAGCACCACTTATGAGTGGTATTTCGACTTGGCATATCTCTTAACATATGGAGACTATCCTGCACACCTATCATGTAATGAAAGGAGAACCCTAAAGCTTAAAGCAGTAAGTTTTGTCCTATGGGATAATGGTTTGTATAAGAAAGGTCTAGATGATAATTTCTTGTGCTACATAGACAAACAACAACAAGTAAGATTACTTCAAGCTTTCCATGATCTTGCTTGTGGTCAATTTTTTTCTGCCCCTATTACTGTACATAAAATCTTGTGTGCTAGATACTATTGGTTGAAATTGTTTAAGGACACATATAGTTGGGTTTGCAAATGTGAGCAATGTCAGCAATTTGTGGGTAAGCTAAAACTAGCTACACTTCCTCTTAAACCAGTTGTAATTGAAGAGCCTTTTCAACAGTGGGGATTGGATTTCATCGGACCTATCAATCCAACATCTAGTGCAAGTAACATATATATTCTCATAGTGACAGATTACTTCACCAAGTGGGTGGAAGAAATCCCAACCAAGCAATCTACTTCGGCGGTGGTTTGTCAATTTTTGAAGGAAAACATCATTTCAAGGTTTGGACTTCCTCATAAGATAGTAGCTGATAATGCTTCATGTTTTTCATCTTATGAGATAATTGACTTTAGCTTTGATCATAGTATTACTCTTTCCCACTCATCTAACTATTATCCACAAGGAAATGGTCAGGCCAAGTCAAGCAACAAGAATTTGGTTACTATTATGAGGAAGCTTGTTGATGAGAGACAACGGACTTGGCATAAAGCTCTTTATGATACACTATGGGCATATCGTATAACTCCAAAAAGAGCTATCGGTATGCCACCTTTTCAACTTTTGTATGGGTTGAGTGTCGAGATTCCAATCATTGTGGAACTCCTAGCATTAAAGCTTGCCAAGGCCATTGAAGATGAAACCTATCAAGATTCACTGGATAAGTGGATTATGTTACTTTCTTAGTTGGAAGAAACAAGAGCAAAAGTGGTAGATAGGATTGTTGCACACCAAATCCAAGTGAAGGCATTGTTTGATAAGAAAACAGTTTCTTGTGAGTTCTCAGTTGGTGATCAAGTCTTGTTATGGGACAAGAGGAGGGAACCAAAGGGTTTGCATGTAAAATTTGACTCCTTATGGAGAGGTCCCTTCACTATTCATGAAATATATGGTGAGAATAGATATTTACTTGCATATGCAGATGGTACCCCATTCTCACTACCTCATAGTGGAGAACATTTGAAGCTCTTTGCTCAATAGAGAGCGATATAAAGGAAGTTGTATTTTTATTTTCTGTAAAATATGTATATTCTTTTCTTTTTCAAGTCTTTTCCTTGCCTGACTCTATAGCCCAATGGATACATGCACTTGGAGTTCTGGATTCTACAAGCTTCAAGTGGTGCAGCTTTTTCCCCAGTCAGAGCCAGTTGTTGTCCTGGATTTCAGCATGGCCAAAATCATGAGGCAACCCTATGAAACTGGTCTATTTCATACCTTACGACCTCCAGGAGAGCTTGATCTACTCTATCGGTTAGCTCATTTATCTTCTTGCTTTTCTATTTTTTATGTTTTCTAAGTTTTTCAAAGTCTATAGTTTTTCCTGTAGGTCAAACTTTAAAGTCCGACCCGCAGGGTCTTTCTTTTCAAAATTTTCTGCATATCGGACTTTAAATTCCGATGTGCACGTGTTTGGTTTTTAGCTGCAAATCGAACTTTAAAGTCCGACCTGCAAGTAGTCTTTCCCTACAGTTTGGACTTTAAAGTTCGACCTGCAAGTAGTCTTTACCTATAGTTCAGACATTAAAGTCTGACCTGTAGGCTGTCTAGTCGAAAAAAGGCATGTCAGACTTTAAAGTCTGACTTGCAAGGGTTTTTAGCCTACATGTCAGACTTTACTACGTGTTAGTCATTAATTTTGCATTTATTGCTAATTTATAGGGTTTATTTATTAATTTTGGGGTTCATTTCTTCATTATCGTGTATGATTTTTCTCTCTCTGTGCGTTCCTTCCTCCATTTTCACTCGTCATCTCATGGATTTGATTGCATCACCATTAGATTTTTCTAAATCATTTGTGGTGAAGAAGGTAGGGTTTTTGTCTGTTCATATCGGGTTTTTTTTTTTCCTGTTTTGCTTTTTTTTTCCCAATTGTTCTTCTTCCTTGTTTTATTTTTTCCTTTTTTGCTTGGTGTGTCAAGAGGGCAATCAAACTTTAAACTCTGATTTCTCTCCTAATTCTTATCCTTCTCCAACTGCATGACGGGGTTTGAAACCCAATCTGCAGCTCGATGGAAGCTTTTCCATATCGGACTTTAAAGTCCGATATGCGGGATGATAACCTCCGCATATCAGACTTTAAAGTTTGATATGCGAAGAATTGAGGATTTGATTGACATGTCGGGTTTTAAAACCTGACATGTCAATCAATTGCTTTTCCCCCATGAGCTCATTGGACTTTCAAGTTTGATGTACTGATAACTTACCCTAAATTCGCACATCAAAATTTAAAGTCCGATGTGTTAATTAAGATGTTTATCACTGTACATTGGACATTAAAGTTCGATGTGCAAATTTTGTTTTCCAAAGAGCATGTCGGACTTTTTTCCCCAACCTGCTGTTTTTGGCAGTTTTACTCCTAAGTCTATTTTGAGTCTGGTTTTTTGATTCGATTGAAAAAATTTGATTTTGATGATGATGATAACTATCAAAAGAGATAATCCTTGGTGTTGAATGCAGTCATCATGAATGTCAAATCTCCCTCAAGATAAACCCGAGCCTTCCACGAGTCAATTGGAATCTTCTCTGAGTAAAACATGAATGAAAAAGATGAAGTACAAGTATGATAAGTACTTGAATATGTACCCAGAAAGTTCAGTGGACTCGAATATCAAGGAGATCAGAGATACTAAGATTGGACACATCAGTATGCAGGAATTCATTGACTGAGTTGAGAAAGCTCATGCTCGCCTAACCAGTCCGATCAAATCTGAGTCGCATAGATATGCATCCTTCCCAATTGCTGCTCATGATCCAGAATTTGTACTTGCAATAGTGGATCACTTTGATCCCAATACAAGATAGGTGAAGGAGGTAGATCAGAATGTCATCATGACTCTGCATAGTGTATTTTTTAATAGTGTCTTCAAAGTTTCTCTAGTTGAAGAGGTGGCTAACATTTCTCAGGAAAAAGCTCAAGAGTACTATGAGAAAAATGAAGTTAAATGCAAGAAAATGGTCAATACTGTGTACCTCTTTGCTACAAGACATTCTACTACCTCACGATGGCCCAAGTCCTTTCATAGGAGTGACTTCAATGAGGAATACAATGACATGGTCACCATGTTGTCAAGAGTGAAGGGGCTAAAATAGTGAAGGGGCTAAAAGACTCTCATTACTTTCAAACCTGGATGTGTTACTACATGAATATAATCAGTAAAGGGGCTGCAAGAATTGACTGGGGTGAATAGATCAGGGATACCCTCTATGCTCAATTTAAGGAGGTCAAAGTAACACTAAAATTATACATGACCTCATACCTGGTTTATGCAGCTGCTTCTATGAGGCAATATCTAGGTTTGTCTACCAAGGGTAATAGAAGGTTGGTGCCTGTCTTGGAATATTATGATCAACTTACCATCAAGAATCAAGGTAGCCACTACACAAGAGTTAATGATGCCTTATTTTTTGTATGGGAGTGCATATTTGATAAGGGTCTGCAGAAGTAGAGATTATCAAAGGCTTCTTATAACAGGGTATCTCATTTTGGATTTGTATTCCTTTAATTTCCTACTTTCACTTACATCTGAATTGGATGTTTCTTAGGTGAGCCTTTTATTCTACCAATATTTCCTTCTAACAAGATCATTCTCATGGAGTTGTGTAGACAACTAGTTTATGTGCATTAAAAACAATCACAAGTACATAAGACTGGGTTGAAGTTTTCAAAATCAATCGGCAGGTACTCAGTACTAACCAACCCCAAGGCCAAGAACATGGAGGAATAAATGTAGTGGAATACCATGAGAAGATTCAAGGCATGATACAATTTTGACTTTCATGGCATAAAGAAAAAAATCAAGAGGAGTTATACACATGTTTATAGGTTTGAACATGTTTGGGCACATTGTCAGAATGAGGAGGATATAAGAAGGATGGATTTTGGCCGTCTTACCTTGGAACAAATTGAAAACTTGGATTTAGCAAAGATCCCAATGACCATGGAAGACACAGATGACATAATAGACCCTATCTATTTTTAGAAGAAGATTGTTGATTCTCTGCTTCCTCCTATGCAATGGTCAAAGAAGGAAAGAAAATCTATCACTAAAAGGATTGCTCCCATCCTGGCAAACACAAATTCTTGGCTGATAAAGAAAAATCTTAGGGTGAAACAAATTCCTTCTAGTTTAGGGGATGATGATAATAGTGATGGCCTGGTTGGAAAGATGGCTACAGCTGAGACAAGAACAAAGAGCAGGGTAGATCCATAAGCACTATCTTCAGCTCCTGTGGTACAATCTAAAGGGAAAGGGCCCAAAAATAAATTCATGGTTAAAGGGTCCAAGAAGGGTGAACCATCATCAACAGTACATGAAGCAATGGCAAAAGAACCAGAATAGATGCTTGCCATTGAAATTGAAAAAGAGAAGGGAATTGAAGAGGGTGAAATTCCTCAACAAGAGGAAGCATAGGTTGAAGAAACATCACATCTAGTTGGAGTTGATGCCCAGATCACTTCATAGGTACTGACTCATTCTGAGGTGATCGTCCACTCTATTGATTTAGACTCTGATCAGGAGGATAAATATTTTCAAGATGGGGATCTAAGTATGGTCATGGAACAGTCAGAGGCTGCTCAACAATTTTTCACACTAACCAATTTCTCCAATTTGGATGATTTTCCTTCATCCACCATTGAATCTATGATCCTGGATTTTTATGAAGCCTTGGAAGGGGCATTTGAAGAACAATCTATAGTTAACTTACCTATTACTACAATCACAACAAAAATTCCACCATTGGTAAGTATTGTTAGGATTCCCAAAGATACTGAGAGGGGGGGGTGAATCAATATCTGACCGGTAATAATATTTTCTTAACTTATAACATGAAAAGCATATTAAAATTGTGTACCGATAAACCAGAAATAATACATCAAATAAGAATAACAACCACAACATGAAAAGCACACCATAACACAATATTTTAATGAGGAAACCCAGTGTGGAAAAAACCTCGGTAGGATTTGTGACCTACAATATTCACTTACTGGCCAATAAGAGAATATTACTGCTACAATAGGGGCCTGCACATGCAGGAAGGCTAAGTGCCTAGAGCTCACTGCTCAATTACAAAAGAAGTCACACTGACTTACAAAAATGGATGATACAAATCCAATATCTTGTACTGCTTCAGATTAGCATCTGCTATGCCAGATTCAATACCGGTTTAAGCTCTATTATGCCAGAGTTCATTAGCACTAGCCAAGATCGGAGAACTAGACTGAACAAACTACCAAGACTGATGGAAGAACTGTTAGTAAGAAGAAATTAGACAGAGGAAAGTTAGAGATGAAGGAAAAATTGCTTTCACAAATGCACATAAGTAGGTGAGAACCTTTATTTATTGTAGCAAAGCAGATGCAAAGCATCATGGCATTGAAGGCCAGAGCTAGAACGCAACCCCTTTTGCAAAAAATAGACACATCGCACACAAGGAATGAGTGAAGCATCCTAGGGTGCATACATCAAGGGTCGAGGTCTGTACTTATCACAGAAACCCAACGATATAGTTGCCCCAATTTGTGACAAACATTCCAGAAACATCAAACACAACAAAAAAAGGAAAGGGACCATGAACCATCTCGGTCACTCTAAATCACTCGGTGACATCATCAAGCAACATAGGAACATGATCAAAGCCAAAGATAAATTAATAAAAAATAAGACACACAAATTCAACCAAGTCAAACAAACAGTGTGATTGTCATTGTCAAAACTAGAAAACAAGAATGATCATGCTATCTAGTTTTAGGGAATGCGGTACCTCGTCAAAGACAGGACACAGTCTGGTTTCAAGTATACCACACCCTGTATAAGACCCATGATAATGTTGATAAGGACCAATGGTAATGTTGATGCTATTTGGATTGATGTGACAACTATGATCAGGTTGAATGCTTGCTTGGTCGAACAGTTTATCTGTTAATGCGTGATTTCATTAAAGCACAATGTTTGATTGATTGTCATTGGATGTATGCTCAGTGATTTGTCTATGCACAAAGGGGACCATTTATTGACAAAATGCAAAATGCCAAAGAAATTGTTTTTGGATTTTGATGTTTTTCACTTTGTAGGAATTTCGAGTTTTTTACAATTTTTTTGTTCATTTTTCAAGACTTTATTTGACTTTTTAGGGATTTTTTTAGGACATTATTTGATTTTTAGGGATTTTTTTAGGAAATTATATGATTTTTAGGGATTTTTTTCAGGACATTATTTGATTTTTAGGGATTTTGCCCCCAGTGTATAGCAAGGCAAGGAATATGATAGGTGAATAAATAGGCTTTCTGAAATGTTGGTGGATAGAGGGAAGACAAAGGCCTTTTATCATGGAGACAATACGGATGCAATTTTCAAGGGCCATTGCATGATGGGACAAGAGACTGGATATGACAATGTAAAGCAATGACATGGCATGAGGGACATGTCAAGAGGTTTTTGAAACCATGTTTAAATTTTGCGTCCTTATGTTAGATCAAGCTCAAGGAATCAAAAAGAGTGTATGGATAGTGATAAGATATGGATAGGATAAGCAAGACCAAGAATGGATAAGGGACATGGACTGAAGGTCGGGATAGGATACGAGATAGTGGCGGAAATTTGCAATAAGCCAGGGAATATGGATGAAAGGTTATAATAAGCAAATGGATAAATGAGCAAAAGCTATGATAGACTGAAAGCTGTGAATAGGATGCATGACGCTCATGAAGATCCTTAGCCTTGTCAAGATCAAAGGTGGAAAGAGGAAATGGACATGAGGGACAATAGGATAATGGAGGAGTATGACATGGTATGATAGGATAATGAAGGGCAATAGGATATGAAGGAGGAAACCTGCCCCCAAGTATGGTATGCGAGAAGTTCATAGATTACGCATGACGCTTGTTTGCTAGGTTTTCATCACGGAACTTGCCCAAGGCACCTGTTTGCTAGGTTTTCACTAGTGGATGGATTATTTTTGCTTTACTTTACTTTTTTTTCTTTTTGTATTTTGACTTTTTCAATAGAAGATGGACACATGATAGGAGATGGAAGAAGGACTCAAGCATCTTTTTGTTTGGATAGTAGCCTTGAAGAAAATGTACCATGACCTTTAAAAGTATGCTCAAAGATGTTGGTAGGATAAGGACATGGAAAAAAGAGATGAAATTAAGGCAAGGATTTATGCAAAGGATGGGATCAAAGGTATCGAAGGATGGAAAATATGCATTGGATAATGGATAGGGTATTGGAAGAGTTGAGCTTCACTTAATGGAAATGAAGGCAAGATCAACATTGGAACACACCTTGACGGGTGGTGGATTGATGGAGGAAAAATGGATCTCAGATTGTGAGATTTGGATGGAGGAATAGCTTGGGATTTTGGGACATAGGGGCCCAAAATGGATGAAGAAGGTGACGGAGGAACAAATTTGAGAGGGTTGGATGGAGGAATAGCAACTTTGGATGCCAAGTTGGATGTTTCTTTAGGCTTTTGTGCTTCAAGGAGCTGCTTAGGGATCCACATGGTTTTTGATTTTTCATGCTTTTGTGGTTCATTGGAGTGCATTGCTTGCACAAGGGATTTAGGAACCCATATAGATTTTAAATTTTGTTTTTGAGCAATGGGCGTTTGTGACCTTTTGGATTTTTCCTTTTCTTTATAGATCAAATTTTTCTTTGTTTTGACATGTTGATTATATTGGACATGTTGATCCTTGAATACATGTGGATTTTTAGACTTATGACTTTTATGCTTGGTATCCAAATTGCTTGGAGGGGGAAAGGAATGCATGGATGGATAGGAATGAAGTGGAGGTCTTTTGCATGGATGAAAGTTACTCAAATATGTGTTCCTTTGTTGACCTTGCATACAGGATGCAGGGATATTATAAGGACCTAAGATGGATGGAAGGGATAAAGGGGCAGGGATATGTTTGGATTTTGAAGGGATGTTGGATTTAGTAGGGGTACCCACGTCTTGAGGAATTTCACTGAGGCCATGACCCTTAATATTTTCTTTAACATGAAGGGATTCTTGCTTATGGAGATCTACTCCTTTGCCTTTATGAATATCTTGACTTGTAGGATACTCTTTTCTTTGGGAAGAAGACGTGAGTCCATTATGAGGTGGATATGATCTGAGAGAAATAATGAGATCATGAAGTGGATCAGATTGGACCAAAGAGGAAGAACCCATTGTGCATGTCGAGGGTTCATGAACATCTTGCACTGACACGCTACAATCATGAGGGGGATTAGGATCATGAGGGGGACTAGGATTGTGTAGTGGACATGGTTCAATGACAGGCTCTTCAAGAGATGGAATGGGAGAAATAATGGGATCATTAAAAGAAATGAGATCTTGGAGTGTATATGGAGGATTAAGACAAGGAGATGGAGGAACAAAAGGATCTTGTGGAGGATTTAAAGGAATAATTTGATCTTGACAAGGAGGAAGATAATGGGAATCCTCTTTAAAGTTGCTTTGCTCTGGACTTTTAATGGGGTCATCATAAAGGATGGAAAGGATATCTTGATCTTTCTTAGGAAGTGGAATGCCAATGGGATTTGAAAGACATTTTTTTCATGAAATGGAAGGGGATCATTTGGGATTGGATGGACTGGGATATCTTGATCTTGCTTGGGGAATGGAGTGTCAATAGGACTTTGGATAGGATGGACAAGAATAGGGGAATCATCGTGAGTGTCTGGGAACATGGGGTCCTAGTCAACAATTGGATGGGATGATAAGGTTTTGGGATCTTGATCTTGATATTTTTTAAGACATGTTTCTTCATGCTCTAAATTATCATCTTGACATGGGGTTGGACTTTGGATATGCATGGGGGATTCTGACAAGGGATCAATTTTTTGGCATGAAGGAAATGCACTTTGAACATTTGTGATGGATTCTGGCAAGGAATCAATGCTTGAACATGAGGAAGAGGGACTTCGAATGGGGTCCTCTAAAATAGGTAATGGCAATAAAGTGCATGGTGGCATTGGGTCTTGTACTTCTGAAACATAACAAGGATGTGCATCATGAATTGGATTATCTTGGCAACCAATTATGGATAGCCCTTGGATAATTTCATCCTTGGGTGTATTGTTTGATGAGGACAATATGGAAGGTTCTTGTGAAACTTCTAAAGGTGTAGGGATAGATGCCATTGGAGAGTCAATTTGTTTGTGGGTGGATGAGGCATTGCTAGACATAAGTGTATTATCTTGATCTTCCTCAAAGAACTCACTTGGTAATTTCCTTAAGATCCTTGCAATAAGGCCACCTTTCTTTTGAGGTTTTGACATAGTTGTATCTGGAATTTGAACTTGTTTGGAAAGGAGTTGGTTTTGGTCTGATGTCATGTTTTGATTTCAAACTAGATGTTGATCAAATTGGTTTAACATGTTCAAAATTTGGCTTGGTGCATGTTGCAAGTTTTGTTTTTGAATTTTTGATTGTAGTTGTTGATACTAAGTTTGTTGTCGATAATTAACAGTTGGTTGGACATATTGTTGAAATTGGACCATTGGCTGTGTTGGTTGTATATGTTGGACCATTGGTTGTGTCTGTTGGAAATGTTGGAACTGTTGAACAATTGGTTGTGATGGTTGAAAATGTGATTGATAGTAAACACCTTCTTGTTCTTGTTGTGGAGGCACATAATGTTGTTGTCTCTTTTCTTGAAATTGTTTCATCATCTCTATTTGTGAGAGGAGAGCTGGTGTGTTTGATTGTTCAATAAGAGATCATACATCAATTGGCTCAAAGTTTGGGTTTGGACTTTGAAATTTTTTAAATGTTTTGGATATTTGGGATCTAATCTTCTCACTATTTTTCACCTTTTGTTCAATGATCTTTGTTTCTCGAGCTAGTTTCTCCTCTTGTTTTTGTATTTGGAGACTTGTTTCATCATAAAAAGTTTGACCAATATTGCCTTGTTGTTGGGTTGGATATAGTTGTGAAAGAGTTTGTTCCTCGTGTAATGTTTGAGTTTGAATTTCATGTTGCAGGTGTAGTTGATTCCATTCAAAAGGTGCATTTTCCCTTGGCATTGGTGGAACACTCCCATATCCTAGCTTCATGGGTACAAACACTAGCTCATATAATGGAGGTGGTCCAAGTTGAACCATTGCATATTGTGGTAATGATGTGTTTGACGAACCTTCAATTTGTAATGTTTGACTAGGTTGAAACTGTGATTTTGATACGTTGTCAATGGGTTGATATGTTGGTTCACCCATCTTCTTAGATTTTGACCTTGTTTCAACAGGCATGTCACTATGCAAATGCAATATCTTTGGATTTTTTATTTTATTTTAAAAGGATGATTTATGATATGCAACTAAATGCAACCTAAATAGATGAAAATGTAATCTATGGCAAAAATGCAACCTATGTTTTTTGTTGTTTTTAAAGGTTTGGACAAACTTTTTGGAATGCAAACCTAAAGACTCATCCTTGGGAATTTGAAATGAAGCCAAGACCTTAAAGGACAAAGGACCAAATGACAATAGGACAAATTGACAATGTCTCACCTATATGCTTGGATACTAAGCTAGGTTTGACAAAAAATGATATTAATGAAAGGAAAAATTTTAGACAAGGTGAAGACTCCCTAACAACAACTTAGGGTATCATCCAAAGTTTTCATTTTTTAAGTTTGACAAACCAAATTTTTGAGACTGAATGCAAGAAGGCAATGATTATGACAATGACTTAGGATATGACATGAAAATGATCTAAGGATATGATATGACAAGATGAAGCCAAGACAAGATGACAATACAATGATAAGGATATGCAAAGACCAATGACTTGGAATATGCAAAATGCAACCTAGGCAAGACCTAATTTTAGCATGACAAGGATAATGCACGAATGTCACCTAAATGGAAATCTAGCTTGGATATGACAATGAAATGCAAACTTAGGGAAATGATTTTGAACCTAAGTACAAAATGAGGACACTTGCAATGAAAAGGACTAAAATGAAGGGAGATGACAATATGTCCTAGGACCTAAGTTGGACTATGCAAAACCTAGCCTAAAGTGACATGAATTTTGAAACAAAGATATTCAATGTCTTGACAAGCCATGTTCAAATGTTGGATGAATACTTGGAAAAATTTGGGCTTTTGTTTGGATTTTGTTTTGAATTGAAGGTTGTTGATTTTGAAAACCCAAGTTGATTATGAGCACTTTTGAAAGTTTGTTTTTGATTTAACTTTTGACAATCATGGAAGACAAAATGTTTGTTTGACTTTGACTCAAGACAATCAAGCACATTCACAACAAATCCTATGGCTAGCAAGGGAAATATCTGTTGAATCCTCTAACCATAAAATACAACACTCAACTAGATAGCTAGACACTTGGTAGCACTGGCTCCCCCTTATAGTGCACTCACTTCTCGGGCATACCAAGGTTTGAGTTCAAGGGGCATCACTTCCCAAGAACTTGCTATCTCTAACTAAGGAGTACATGAGAGGTGTCTTTGGCATGCGTGTATCACAATGCCTGAGCCATAAGATAGAAGGATTTTGGCATCTAAAAATAAGAGATTCTAGTAAGGGCATCCGTTCGGGTGGGTATTGATCTGGTGAATAAATCATCGCAATACCATTCTAGCACCCGTTGTCTACAACTTTTGTTACATCCACAGTTATTTAGAGTGGTTCAGAAGAGCTTGGCTTTAGCCCATCACCACTTTGGGTCATTCCCTCTCACCAATGCCTGTGCGAAGTGCCAGGCAAATTGGGAGGTAGGCCCAGTTCTAAGGGTTAAAAAATGCAATGAAATTAAAAATAGACAAAGCATGCATGGTGTTCATTAACCTTTAAGAAGTGAAATGTGCAACTACTTTAAAAATCGCAAGCAAGGTGTTTTAATGAGAGCCTTTGACCGCATCGTGCATAAGATTAGTTAGTAGTTGCATTTTTAGTCTTCATCACACGTAACACCAAGATGCTGTACAAAGAATTAGTACCAAAGAAAAACCAGAATGCAAGAAACAAAATGAAAACAAACAAATTTGCAAGTAAAAACAACTGATTTCACCTCTATTTCTGGCATTGCACAGGCGCAGAATGCCTCAACACAGGCATAGAAAACTCAAACACATGTGCAAAAAATTCAAACACGGGCATAGAAAACTCAAACACAGGCACAAAAAATGTCAAAACAGGTGCAAAAGTGTCTAGAAAGCACTGAGTCACCCTATTTCTTGAGTTTTTCACTTGCAAATAGCTCAAAAGAACTCAAAACATGGTTAAGGGGTTAGTTCACGTCAGGTTCACCAGAAATATAGATCAGGAAATTGAAAATCATCAAAACAATAGCAATTAGGACAACCACAAAACCTAAAGCTTCTATGAAAGCAATCCCAATCTAATCAATGAAGACATAAAGACAAGATATTCAAATCAAATGAAATCAAAACAAACTAACACAGATATCTACTTCATGTGGCTCCATTGTTCTTCTTTCACCTTCAAATTTGATGTGGATCTCACCTACAAGTGCAAAATGCAAGTGGAAAGCAAGTTGTTGAGAGATGAAATTCACAGCATAAGGTTACTCGAAAATGTGATTGATTTTATTTCATTGAAGAAAATCATCCAATTTATAGACAAATTGGAGAGAGGACAAGATTAGCATGAAGATATTTGAAAGGAAATTCAAATCAAGAATGGCAAAATTATGACAAATGTATGACAATTTCTATGCAAGGTGTATGACAAATTATGACAAGATTGAAATGCCATTCCCATGACAAAAGGGAAGAGAGAAAATAGCCTCCATGATTGCAACAAATGGAAGCATAAACATAAGAGAAAATGAGGGAATGAAATTAGGGGAAATATTAGAAAAATTACAGAAAATAGGAGAAATAGAAATTAAGTGAATTAATTAATAGGTTTTCATCCATTAATTAGTTCATGAAAGAGACCTCGGACTAAATAAATAGATTTATTTAACCCACAAAGAAGAAGAAAAGGATTAAATGAACAAATCATAAAACCCTAGAAATAAGAGGACAAGGAATTAGGTCAAGACAATAAGAAATTAATGTAGGTTCGATCATGATTCTGATTGACAAAGGACCAATGTTGATAAATGATTGATATTGGTTGACAAAAATCAATGACAAATTGACCAAGATTGACAAGGAGATCAAATTGATAGGTGCCAATTGACGAGGAACAATGACTAATCGATCCAAATTGACATGATTGAAAAGGACAAGGATCGATGATGAATCGATCGCAAAATGACAAGATTGACAAACTGATAATCGCAAATGATTACTAACAAGCTAAAGATAATTGAAAGATTGACAAGAGGACAAAACCCTAACTCTATCATCGATTAGGATTGATGATGTCCAAAATGATGATAAGTGAGCACGCACCATGATGCGACTGTTAGGGTTTCAAGCAGATTCGAAGCAAATATGAACTAACAATTATATGCAGATTTAAATACAAAAGATAAAGAAATAAAACAAGACACAGATAACACAGAGATTTAACGTGGTTCACCCAGAATGGGTTACGTCCACCATACACAGCCGTCCAATCTTTCTTATTATCCAGCAAAAATAGTACATCAACCTTACAATGCCTTAAGCATCCCAACCGCTTATAACATGCATTTTTTTAGGGCAACAAACAAAGTCGGCCTTTTTAGGGTTTTATTACAATGTCGGTTTTCATCAACAAAAATGGCAAAAAAAAAAATTTCTCGGGGGCTGCCGCCCCCGAACCCCTGCCCGAGGCCCGGCCCGACCCCGGACCCCAGCGAGGATACGTGCTGAGTGTACAGTACTTTGCTGATCAGTCACCACATTTCAACAATCTCCCACTTGGAGACTGATCAGGCTCCACACCGAACAATCTCCCACTTGGAGACTAATACTACACGACACCACTGTACATGCAACATCTGCTGGATAAAACACTAGGACTTGACTAGTATAAATTCCACAATTATTAATCAAGAAGACCAACAGAAACTGATGAAGAAATCAGCTTCTCCTGTGGAACTGCCTTTGTGAACATATCGGTAGGATTCTCACTTGTGTGAATCTTCTCAAGCCGTAACTGACCCTCTTCCAAAATAGTCCGGATGAAGTGGTACCTGAGCTGAATGTGCTTTGTCCTTAAATGAAAAGCAGAGTTCTTCACAAGATGAATGGCACTCTGGCTATCAGTATACAATGGTCTATCCTCTTGTGTCTGACCCAATTCCTTCAGAAAACATTGCAACCAAATCATCTCTTTGCTGGCTTCTGTAGCAGCAACATACTCAGCTTCAGTGGTTGAAAGTGCAACAACCTTTTGTAGCCTAGAAATCCAACTAACTGCAGTTCCCCCTATAGTAAAAACATACCCTGTAGTACTCTTCTGTGAATCAATATCACCCACTAGATCAAAGTCAACAAATCCACTTAGAGCAGCATTAGATCCTTTGAAACATAATGCCTTCGTAGTAGTTCCTTTCAAATACCGAAGAATCCATTTCACAGCATTCCAATGTTCCATACCCGGATTACTCATAAACTTGCTCACAACTCCCACTGCATGTGCAATATCTGGCCTTGTGCATACCATTGCATACATCAGACTGCCAACAGCTGATGAATACGAGATGTTAGACATTTTATTAACCTCTTCCTATGCCTTTGGACACATCTCCTTAGTCAATTTGAAATGACTAGCCAAAGGTGTACTAACTTCTTTTGCATCCTGCATGTTAAATCTTTTCAACACCTTCTTTATATACTCACTTTGGGACAAATTCAAGGTTCTATTTTTCCTATCCCATGTAATCCTCATACTGAGAATTTGCTTAGCTACACCCAAATCCTTCATAGCAAATGACCTGGCTAATTTCTGTTTAAGATCATTTATATGTTGCATGTTAGACCCAGCAACAAGCATGTCATCAACATAAAGCAACAGGATAATATAACTGCCATTATCAAATCTCTTAAAATATACACAACGATCAGAATGACATCTATGATAACCATGTTCAGCCATGAAACTATCAAATTTTAAATACCATTGTCGGGGTGCTTGCTTTAGGCCATACAGACTTTTCTTCAACCTGCACACCAAGTTCTCCTTACCTTTGACCTCATATCCCTATGGTTGCAACATGTAAATTTCCTCCTCCAAATCTCCATGGAGAAAAGTTGTTTTGACATCTAATTGTTCAAGATGTAAATCATCTGCAGCCACAAGACTAAGTACAGTTCTAATTGAAGTCATTTTTACAACTGGAGAAAATATTTCATCATAATCTATACCCTTTTTCTATGCAAAACCTTTTACCACAAGTCTGGCCTTATATCTTTTCTGACCTCCTTCCTCCTCCTTCAGCCGATAAACCCATTTGTTAGGCAAGGCTTCTTTTTCTACAGGTAAAGGGACTAAGTCCCAAGTCTTATTTTTCATCAAGGAGTCCATCTCCTCTTTCATGCCTAGTTGCCACTGTTGTTTGGCATCCACCTGCATTGCTTCTTCATATTCTTCTGGTTCACCAGAATCTGTTAATAAAATAGAATACAAAGAAGGAGAAAATATTTCAGGGGGTCTACTTGTCCTCGTAGAACGTCTAACACTCGCAGGAGTTTGTGGGACAATTTGTTGTTGCTGAGCATCAGGTACCTGTGGCATTTCATTTTCAGGAATCTCATCCAACACCACATATTCTTGTTTGTCCTGTTCATGCTTCTTTTCCTGCATTTGTTCTTTATACATAACCTTCTCATTGAATATAACATCTCTACTTCTAATTATTTTCTTATTTTCAAGATCCCATAACCGATAGCCATATTCATCTATCCCATATCCAATGAAGGTACATTTCTGAGATTTAGCATCAAGCTTGGTTCTGTTTTCTTTATCAACATGGACAAAAGCTTCGCAACCACAAGTTTTTAGAAAAGAATAATTTACCTTTTTACCAGTCCATGCCTCCTCTGGAATACCACCATCCAAAGGGGTTGAAGGTCCTCTATTTATCAAATAGACAGTAGTATGTACAGCATCTGCCCAAAAATGTAAGGGCAATCCAGCATGCAATCTCATGCTCCTCGCACGTTCCATGATGGTCCTATTCATTCTCTCTGACACACCATTTTCCTGGGGAGTTCCTGGAACTGTCTTCTACTTTCGAATCCCATTTAAGGAATAGTAATCTTCAAATGCTTTGCTGCAATACTCACCTCCATTATCCCATCTGAGACACTTCAACCTTTTTCCTGTCTCATTCTCAACCAAAGCTTTCCATTTCTTAAAAGTTTCAAAAACATCTGATTTTTGTTTTAGGAAATATACCCATGTTTTTCTGGTTGAGTCATCAATAAAAATAACATAATAACAAGAGCCACCAAGAGATGATACCTGAGCCGGTCCCCATACATCTGAATGTACAAGCTCTAACTTCTCACTCTTCTTCTCTTTCCCAACCTTGAGAAATCTGACTCTTTTCTGTTTACCATAAACACAGTTCTCACAGAACTCTAAATCAATCTTCTTTAGTCCTGGCAATAGATTTTTGGAGTGAAGGATTTTCATCCCTTTCTCACTCATGTGCCCAAGCCTATGGTGCCACATTATCAAATCTGTTCTTGCAACATTTATTGTTGTTGTCCCTGTAGTAACTTTATATGTAGCAGCTAAGGTAGAGTAAGTGTTACCAGTACACAGATATAATGTGCCTACCTTCGCACCTTTAGCTACTACTAATGATCCTTTAGTGACCTTCCACATACTGTCTGAGAAGGTAACTATGCAACCTTCACTACCTAGTTGCCCTACAAAAATTAAATTTCTTCTTAAATTAGGAACATGTCTTACCTCCTGTAGAAACCAGTCATTACCATTCTGCAACTTGATCTTTATCTTTCCTTTTCCAACAATTTGACAAGGCTCATCATCACCCAAATATACCTGTCCAAAATCACCTTGAACATAATCTAGAAAATATTTTCTATGGGGTGTAGCATGAAATGAAGCCCTAGAATCTATTATCCAGGAATCATTAACATTATCCAAACATAAGATTAAAGCATCTTGTAAAGTATTACTTGCAATATTAGCTTCCTTACTGTCATTTTCATTTTTGTCTCCTTCTTTGTTTTTCCAAGACCAACAATCTTTCTTTAGATGACCAGGCTTTCCGTAGTACCAGCAATCTTTCTTTCCTCTAGATTGAGAGCGTCCTTTCTTTGACTTCCCTCATGACTTCTCATTCCCAGGGCCTTTTCCTCTTTCCTTTGATCTTCCTCTGTTCTCCACATTCAAAACACTACCTGATGATGTTGGAGTCTCACCTGTGCTTTTCCTTCGCATTTCCTCGCTTAGGATAACACCAACAATATCATCAAATACCAAAGTATTTTTACTAGAGACAGAGTTACTTATAGCCATAACCAAGCTATTCCAGCTTTCTGGCAAAGAACATAAAATCAAGAGAGCCCTAACCTCTTCTGCAAAGGTAATTTTTACCGAAGACAATTGACTGGTAATTGTATTAAATTCATTTAAGTGCTCTGCTACAGATCCTCCCTCACTCATTTTCAAATTAAACAAACGCTTCATAAGAAATACCTTATTCGAAGCCGAGGGTTTCTCATACAGCTTAGCCAATGTTGCCATCAAATCTACAGTCGTTTTTGCTTCTGTTATATTGAATGCTATAGATGCCGCAAGGCACAATCGAATGGATCCCAGTACCTTTCTATCTAAAATGTCCTACTCTTCATCTGATATTGTGGTCAGTTTCTTTGCCTTTCCTTCCAATGGCCACCACAAATCCTTTTGATACAGGTAATCCTCCATCTGCATTTTCCATATCTTATAATTTTGGCTGTTAAACTTTTCGACCTTGAATTTGGAATCCTCCATTGCTCCCACTCAAATCTGAAAGTCCTGCCAATTTACAGAAAACCTCGCTCTGATACCAATTGTTAGGGTTTCAAGCAGATTCAAAGCAAATATGAACTAACAATTATATGCAGATTTAAATACAAAAGATAAAGAAATAAAACAGGACACAGATAACACAGAGATTTAACGTGGTTCACCCAGAATGGGTTACGTCCACCATACACAGTCGTCCAATCTTTCTTATTATCCAGCAAAAATAGTACATCAACCTTACAATGCCTTAAGCATCCCAATTGCTTATAACATGCATTTTTTTAGGGCAACAAACAAAGTCGGCCTTTTTAGGGTTTTATTACAATGTCAGTTTTCATCAACAAAAATGGCAAAAAAAAAAATTTCTCGGGGGCTGCTACCCCCGAACCCCCGCTTTCTCGGGGGTTGCCACCCCCGAACCTCTGCCCGGGGCTTGGCCCGGCCCCGGACCCCAGCGAGGATATGTGCTGAGTGTACAGTACTTTGCTGATCAGTCGCCACATTTCAACAGCGACAGGATAAGATCAAGCAAAATCATGACTAAAGATTACTATCGATAAGACCTAATTCGAAAGTGAGAAAAATGAGGAATGCAGAAGAAGGACTCGATGCTCACAAATGATAAAGACCAAGTGCGCAACATAGAATAAATGTTAATGCGATGCAAGAACCCTAAAATAAGGCAATGCGCAAATGTTAAAGTATGACTCCACAAGCATTGACCATTTTTAGATGTCTACAATTACAAAATACATTAATACAAAATTGTTGTCGGCAAGGGTGTCGGTAATCTTCCTTTTTGGTATCGGTGTTCTATATACCAGTGTAGAGTCTGTTGGTGCCAGTGCCAATGTCTTCCTACTAGTATCACATGATTGTAAGGTTTCCATCAATGACAATACCTTCAATCACCTACAATATCTCATTGGAGTGTGAATTTTCTAACAAGTATTGAGGTTGCATCCACAGTGCCTTCAATTCTTCCATCTATAACTAAAGAGATGTCAGTAGTAGCAACTGTAGAAACATCAACAACTGTTTCACTAGATACTTCAACATTGGTGCCATCAATAACACTCATAACTACTTCGAGCTCCAGTCAGCCTGCTCTTGAAAATTTAACTAAAAATTAGCAAGGAGCTACTACTCCATCGGCCAATCCAAAATTACCCCCTTGGATGGAAGTAGTGGCCCCTAAGAGGAAAAATAGGTAATTTCTCCAGATGACTTTGACTTTGTGCAGTTGGTTCCTCCAAAGCCTAAGGGAACAAAGAAGCCAAAGATAGTATCTCGGGTGTTAGTAGACCTAACTTCTAAGAGAAAGTATGCTAAGGTCATGGTGCCATCATCAGATAAGGACAAAGGCAACATGCGATCTGAGGATTACACCATGCAAATCATAGAGCTTGGGGTGGAAACACATGAGAGTGTTAAATTGGATTCTCAGATAGCCTTTTATTCTTTGTTGAGAATATTTGATGAGGAGAGGGATGAGAAAAATGAATTGAAGTAGAAGTGTGAACAATTGACCAATGTTCTTTTGAAGGTCACACAATCTTCTCAAGAAATTGAACCCATAGGATCCTCATTGGACACCAAATCTCTAAAGAAGATTGAATAGGTAGGAGCTAAAGGCCGAGTGATGGATGAATGGATTTCACAGCTAAGGTCCGAAGGTTCTCATCTTCTAAGTTCAATAGTGGGAGTATTGGTGGAATTTGAAGTAATCCAGAGTCAGATGCAAGGATTCAAAACTGCATTATCACAGGAGATTGAGGAAGTTGAGAAAAGTACTACCTTTTGGAGAAAAATGGAGGACTTCAGAATAGATGTCCTTGTTGAAAATAAGGTAATTCCTACAAGGGAAAAGTACATCTTGATCTTGTCATTATTGTCTCATAAGCAAGAGACAATAAGGTTGATGATTGCGGAGCTAGATCGAGAGAAGAAAGAAGGTGATAATGAGATTGATCTCATTTTTGCCAATGTTGTCAATCTTCCTTGTTACTAGAGAGGCCATCACATAAGAATTCCTTGCGTTAATAGATCACTGCATGGGACAATATTTCTCACTTGATACATTTGATAAGCTATTGGAGATTCAAGTTAGTTTTGAAGTCCTTGCATCCACGCTGAAGGACGGGTAAAAGAAACAGGTAAATATTGAAGATGCAATTTACCACATTCGAGTGATCACAAGTTCTACCCCAATGCCGAACGAAGAAGAGATAAATTCCATCTTGGCTAACTTCGAAGATTTCCAAAAATTAGGAGAGGAGAAAGATGAATAAAACGTCCCCTTTTTGGCTTTTTCTTTTTATGCAGTTGCATCATTAGATGTTGTTAGTTTTCTTGCAGCTGCACGTTTTCCTTTTGTTGTAGTTGCAGTAAAGTGGGACTATGCAGTTGAATAAGTCAACAGTACCCACATTTTTATCCATTCTTTTCCTATTTAAGGAGGACTTCATTTGTAAATATTTATCTTTTTCATGCTTAGCAAAACTCTACATAATTTTTACCTCAACTAAGACTTTGGGCTTTTATTGTGAAAATTATATCAAGGAAATAAAGAAAACAATTTTGTTGATCTCAAAATTTATGTTGTGTCAAGAAAATTGATTATATGATTTAATGTTCTTATGTCCATTAATTATATATGTTATTTACTTCTTTGATATTGAAGATATTGTTATGTAGGTAAAAGAGCTCTTGAATCATGCAAGTAGACTGTGTGCTCCTAGCATATTTGGGAAATCTTCTGGTAAATTAAGTAATTAGTGGTAGGCTTTGTATTGCTGCAGTTACCTTTAGTTTAAAGAATTAGGAATTCATACTTGAAGACTTTGAGCTACGAGTTAAATTTCTAACTTTTTGTAATAATCAGTTTGAGTTAAGATTACATTCAAGAGATACTTTGTGATACTTGACTGTAAGTTTTAGTGTAGTTTGTTAGATTCATTATTCTTTTCTTTAAGTATCTAAAGAGGTAGATAAATTGTAACAAGGTGAAGGGAGAATACATAGACTCTAAAAAAAGAGAGTTATATGCTCAACACCAAACCACAAATTTTGATTTCTTATTAATTGGAGAAGAAATTTCAAAGGGAACCTCCCCTTGATGAGAGGAGAGATAAATTTATCATCATAGCTATGTGTGAATCATATATTTTATCATTAGTACACTGGTGACAAAATAATCACCCAACATAACCAAATCTAAAAAGTGCTCTACTTAGAAGGACTTTCTCTTGAAAGTTTAAGAAGTCATCTTTCCTAGTTGAGATTCTTTACAAAGAGCATTAACCGATTTGTCTAGCTGAGGCAAACCTCTGACTGTCTTAGACTTGCTTACTTTAATAATATAGTGTGAAAATTTATATGACAAAATCTCCTATGCCAAAGCCAACTATCATCATTTTTTGCAATCAAACAGTTGCTAACTTTAGGATTGAGATGAAATAGATTACCTTTGGTCTATTTCTTGGTTGCAATCAATTCACCTTTGTTGTCAAAGATTTTGCATATACCATTTCTAAACTCCAGTGGGTAACCTCTGTCATTAAGTTGTGCCACACTTAATAGATTGTGCTTTAGCCCTTCAACCCAATAGACATCATCAACACTACTCTTCCTATTAAGAGAAATAACTCCCTTACCTTTTACCATACAGAGTGAGTCATTTCCAAATCTGACAACACCGCCATCAAATTCCTTTAGGGAAAGAAATTTGCTCTGATCACTGATCATGTGTTGTGAACAACCACTATCAATGATCTAATCATCAGAGTTATCCATTCTGGATACTAGCACCTTCTGATATGATACTTCTTCCTTAATTGCTATAATATCTTCACTAGCATCATCATCAGATTCTTCATCAGTAATACCACATTCAATAGCTACAAGACAATCTCTCTTTCCTTTACCCTTATATTTCTTAAATTTGTCTCTCTTATAATCATTTTCACTATTAGGACAGTTTGCTGCTATATGACCAATGTTGTTGCATGCAAAACATTTTAAAGGTAGCTTACCTCTATATTTACCAGTGCCTCTGGGTAGACATTTTGCCAACAATCCTACAAGTTACACTAAGTTGTCTTCATCATTAGCATCTCTATTGGATCTGGATTTATAACTATGGCTGGTATCTCTACTTCTTCTCACAGATGGGTTATAGACAGAAGCTCTAAATGCAGATTTTGATTTATGTACACTACCATCATAGCCATTTAGTTCAAAAGCAATGAGTTTGCCAATAATAGAGTCAAGAGTTACCTTTGTCTTGTCAATGGATTTCAACTCCTGAATAGCTACAACTCGGATAGCATAGACCCGTAGCAAGGTTCTTAGTACCTTATTGATTACTGTGGCATCTTCCACTTTCCCTCCTGCACTCTTTATTTCTCCAACTATCTCTTTAATCCTTTGACCATAATGTTGTATGTTCTCACCTTCAGACATTCTCATATTGTCAAACTTGCCTCTTAAACTCTCTTCTTTAGCAATCTTGACATGCTCATCACCTCTATAGATATATTCAAGTTTCTTCCATACTTCATATGCAGTTTCAAGACCATGAACATCTACATATTCCACATTAGATAGAGAACTGATAATAGTTTCTAATGCCTGGTGATTTTCTTGCTATTCTTGCTTCTGATCATTAGTCAGGGGTCCAGTAGGTGTAGTATACTTATGTTCTATATGATCCCAATATTTACTACCAAGTCTCTTAGTGTAAATCTTCATTTTGTCACTTCATATTCTATAGTTATCTTTGTTAAACTTCAGACCTTGTTTCTTCATCATGATCTACAAGATCTTTTCCTCAAGTTGTTACACTTTTACATTAAGAGGACCTAAAATTCTCTGATACCAATTGATGGTATGATGAAAGAATAAGTATTTGGTAGAATAATAAGAAGGGGGGTGAATCACTATACTAAAAAACTGGTACAAAGTTCCAAAACTCTAACTCAATCAAACAAAGTAAACATATCTTAGTCAAGATCAATATTCATAGGAATACTTGACATTAACCAGTTTAACTATTATAACAACTTTAACAATAAACACCTTCAAACTTGTAAACATCAATAATGCTTAATAATAACTCAACATATTCATCTCTCAATGCTTATACTTAATATGCCTTATCAGAAGTTAATCAAATCAAAAAATAAGATCACAGCCACAAAAGCATTCACTACTTGACACAAATGTTTATATGTGGAAAACCCAAATAGGTAAAAACCATGGTGAGATGGGACTCACAAGGATAGCTATCTGAACTCTTTCAAAGTTTACCCTGTTAGGAGCCAAAGTCTGTTAGAGCTTTACAATAAGTCCTGTTAAGAACTAATTCCGGTTAGGAATCACCCGGTTAAGGGATTTGCAAATATGCCTTGTTAGAAGCACAATACCCTGTTAGGAGTAACCTCGCTTGAGGATTTAAGAATCCAAGCTAATGGACCACCTTGTTAGAGGATTTAATGAGTAACCAAGCATGTTAGAGCTTACCCGATTAAGGGATTTAACTTCTACTATAATTATTAGAAAACAATAGGTTTTCTTGATCTGTCTGAGTAGCACTATCTTTGCTTGATCAGATCCTTCTAAGCTTCAATCTGCCTTCACTCAAAGTGAAAATCCATTCACTAGTTGGGTAACCACACACTCAATAGGTTTTCTATCAACCTTTCCAACAACCTTTACAAACAACTTCATTGACCATAAATACAAATCAATTAGGTCAGTAACACAATAAAAACCTAATTCTCATCATTGAGATTACAAACAAGTCGATTCAATCTTGACTGTTAGAAATCATAACAATCTCTTCACATTCTTCAAGACAATTTCAACAGCTACATGATCACCACTCCCTTGGACTTTGTAACTCATCACACGCTATACATTAAATGCAATCTACTTTGCTCCTTCCCTAGACAATAAGCAAACACTATTGGCAATATAGCATTATAACAGACAATGAAAGATTGTTGGCATTTCATTAAGGATATTGAGAAGGTTGTTGATGATTATGGATATAACCGATTAAAGATGTTTATTGTCTTGATATTATTATTTTGTCATTGATGTCAAGAAATTGATTTTCTAATTCAGTATGATGTTGCCATATCTTGAGAAGTATGATTTGAAGAGTATAAAGATGTCGGTAAAAGACATAGGAAAGAATATGATGAATAAGGGATGAATAAGGTATTCAATAAGAAACTATTACCGAGTCAGACAATGATGAGATCATGATGTTTAGATTGTTTTAACATCATACATATGTTGTAAATTGTAAAGGTTAATACTATACTATGTTATCAAGCAAAGAACCTAGTCGATAAACCCTAAGGTTATCGCTATCAGTTAATGAAGGTGGAATGTCTACCGAGTGAAGTTTAGTATTCATCGAGTTGTTACCAAGTTGTAATCGAGCTATAATAGAATGCATTAAATGTTTACATGCGATATTTAATGAAGGAAGCTGATGAGCTAGAACTATTTAAATGATTGGTGAGCCGTGCATGAAGTTTGTTAATGAATCTAAGGCAAAGAAAAGTCAGCATGAAGATCTACAGCTCAGACTGAACCGCAATACCCTGGCACAAGTTCCAAGAAATGTATGCAAGTTCCAAGGCAGGGTAAAACATTTTTAAATCAAAAGATGCATTGAACCTGGACAAGATTGAAGATCTGATGGCTATGATTGATCATGGGAAATGTGATCAAGGAGATTAAGTGGTTACCTAATTGTTTATAAATAGGAAACTATTGATAAACAATGTATGCAGGTAAGTGTATGCACAGGGATGCTACATAGTGATTACTGAGCACAGAAGCTTGAAGACCTATTTGAATAACAGAGTATAGAAGCCCAACAGATGGACAAGATTAGTTCTATGTCTAGATTGTATTGAACAAATCAGAATCTGCTTTAGCATTTTAGATGTGAAGTTGTAGATAGATTTGTATTACTGTTATTTTTTGAAAGTGACAAAAATTATCTTAACCGAGTGGACTTAACAGTCTTATTTGTAAAACCCTCTAGCAAGGTGACATTCTGATTGAGTGTTTGAAATCCTTTAACAAGGTCACTTCTAACAAGGTGAAGATTTTAACAGATCTGAGGGAAATCCCTTAACCAGGTCACATCTAGCAATGTGTTTGTAATCTTTAACAGGATTTTCTTTTAACCAAGCATACTCTAGAAGAGTATATTTCTTAGTGGGTCTGAAATCCCATAGTGGTTTTTCCCTATTTGAGTTTCCATGTTAAATCTGGTGTTATGAGGTTTATGATGTTTATATGCTTTTGAGTTTACATGTTTAACAGTTTTGGTCTTATTACTGAAGTATATGTTACTGAGGTTGAATCTAATGTTTTTATGGAAGATTAACTCTGTATGATTCACCCCACCCTCTCATCTTGTTGGCTACTGGATCTGTAATTACATTAAGTATTAGAACTATCAAACGTGCCAAGCCAATTTGAATTTATCCTCATATAATGATCACACGTGTCTCCATCATTATAGCTCATTAGATAATAAACCAACAAACTTGATCGTTTAGGGTTTAATGGCTGATAGGGTTTACCAATTACATTACATAGAAAGGTTTACCCCTTCACACTGGTTCACCGGTTCAACTCACAAACTCTCTTCTTTACCAGTAACAAGCCAATATCAAAAACAACAATATCAACAATAACATGAATACCATTTACCGCTTTAATTGACATCAATAACAACATATCATTATTGCAATCTTTATGCAAAATCCAATAAACTCAAAATGCCAACAATGTCTACTTGAGGACCATGCAAAGCATTGAGATCTCTTTTGGTCTCTTTCATTTTGACTCAAAAGACACTTGTGTTCCCTTTCTTCAAAGGTAGTTTTCTTTCTTTGGGAATGACAACTATTCTATGCATATATATATATATATATATATATATATATATATATATACACACATGAGTTTGTTGGCATTTGCATGGAGATTTCATTAATGATATGTTATGTTGTTATTGATGTCAATTGAACCAGTGATGGTATTTATAATATTGTTGATATTGTCTTGTAACTGGTAGGAAGAGCTTCAAGGAAGATGTTGCAAACCAATATGTTAGTTGGTGAGTTAAACCGATAAACTGGTGTATAAGGTTAAAACCCTTTATATGCATTGTAATCGATAAACCCTACTAGTTTTTTTTGTTAAACCATTGCTGATATTGTTGTTATTATTGATATTGTCTTGTAACTGGTAGGAAGAGCTTCAAGGAAGATGTTGCAAACCGATATGTTAGTTGGTGAGTTAAATCGGTAAACTGGTGTATAAGGTTAAAACCCTTTATATGCATTGTAATCGATAAACCCTACTAGTTTTTTTTGTTAAACCCTAACTGATCAAGATTTGTTGAAATGAGATCTAATGTTGAGCAGTAATGATAGTGACATGTGTGATCATTGTATGAGGATTATTCTAGATTGTTTTAGCACATTTGTTTTATTGCCAAGGGAATGACAAAAGTGCATTGCATCTAATGTAAAGCGCATGATGAGTTACAAAGTCCAATGAAGCAGTGATCATGGAGCGATTGGAATTTTCTTGAAGAATGTGTATAGATTTCTATTTAAAACCAACGATCACACTTGAACCAATTTGTTTGTGTGTGGGGGAAAAAGCGAGACTAGGCTAACATGTCCTAATCCTACCTTTTGTCACACATTACGAAATACGAAAGAGCCTAGACGTATTGCACAATTGGCTACTTCTTTTTGGTGAAAGAGAGAGCCACAGGCTACCTATTAGGGTTTATATTCCTTTGTTGTAAATGAAAGGTAAGATTATGCAAGTTCAATTCCTAACCCCAAAATGCAAGTATGAACTAATAACAAGATTGCAGAATTGAACTTAAACAATGGAAAGCTGTAAACACAAGGACAAGACAAAAATGCAAATGCATACCCATAGTCAAAATCTTAGTGGAAATGTTCGGGACGGGGGCGCTGGCGCCATTGTCCTGATTCTGCACCTGAAACTGCACCTGAAACTGCTGTTTTGCACTCTGGAAAACTGTCGGAAATGTTGTCTGTCAGGAGGACCAGGGTGCCCAGCGCCCCTGTCCCAGGGACCAAGGCGCCTAGCGCCCCTGTCCTGGCAGGACCAGGGTACCCCACGCCCCTGTCCTATTCTTCTGCTCTAAAACTTGGTGTGTGGTTCCGTCTCCATCTGCTTCTTTCGGATCTGCAACTTGCGGCATCGTCTGAATCCCGAAATCTACACCTATATCTGAAAAAGGTGTTTGGGCGGCTATATAGGGTTTTGCCTTGGTCAAACCCCCACTTCAGTGATTTCCACCTCCACGAATAGCCAAGTTGTACTGTAAAAGTAATGTGTGTGCAGACCTTGTGTGTGTGCAAGATCTAAAATGCAAGTAAGCAAACTAGAGCAACCTAGAAAGTAAACCCTAATTGCTTGTAAATGACAATGTAAATGCTCCAAATCAAGATGCCAAGTGATCTAAAGCATGAATGTAAGTGATATAATGAGGCTTATGCCAAGACATGAAAACAACATGAAATCATACCCAACCCCAAGGGAGGGGTACAAGCCAATCTTCAGTCGGTGATCCCTTATTGCTCTTCAATGCCTTCAAATCCCTAAGTGAATGAATGGATTTGATGAATGCTTGGAGAATGAATGTTGAGAGTGGTTGAAGTCTTCAAAGATCTACCCTTTCACTGCATATGAGGTTCCTGAAAACAAAATTTGGATCCTTTCAAATGAAGAAAGAGAGCTCTTATGTATGAAACCCTAGGTCTTAATTCCAACTTTTGGCCGACATAGAGATTGAATATCCCTCCAATTTCTTGGGGTTAAGCTTTATTTTATGATTGGATCGTGCTCCTAAAATTTTGGGAAAAATGTTCGGGACCGTGTGCACTCCGAGCGCCATGGTCCCGGCAACTTTTCACCAAATTTTTAGGGCTGTCAGATATGATGATTTTAGAGAGAATCCTGAAGTTATAGGTGATTTTGAGATGTTTTGACCCTCGAAATTGAGCCCCCAAGCTCAGAATAGGGCCTAATTAGGGTTTTTGATTAAGTGATGTATTGGAGGAATAAAATGAAAGGGGTGCACTTTAATGAAAGGGCCTAACTTTATGATGTGGAAGATGATGAAATAGAACCTTTAGACCTAATTAATTTGATTAATTAAGTGCTAAAGGGGAAATGAAATGCAAAATGCAACTGCGCCAAGGTGGGTGCTAAACTAGGTGTTAAATTGTACTGCTTTAGCAAGTGCGTACAATTTATGACGTTACATTTAGCCCCCACTTTAGCGGTCATATGAGTACTACGTGCATATGCAAGCTAAAGTACAGAAAAGTAAACATTATTTGAAAAAGGATATATCCATAAGTTGTCGGACGAAGCCCCCAGCGGTATCTGCAGTACACAGTTAGGAACCGCACCCTACAAAACACATGTTAGATCACCAAATCACCTAATGCTTACTAAGGAAAGTGATCAAATTTGTGAGTAGCTATATGCCCCCCCTGTTTCAGCTTGCTTATTAGGGAGGTGAAATAGGGTAACATGTTTACTTACGACAAATTGTGTAAGAGAGTATTGATGAGGGATGTTCACTGAAAAGGCTTCATCAAAGCACTTTTTGGAACATCCCGAGAGTAGGGGAATGAAAGTACTATTCCTATGCAACAAATGGTTCAAAAATCGCATCTCCCAAACTCAAGTTATGATGAAATGAGTGAAAGAGAAAAATTAGGGTTTTGAAAGTAAAGGTAAAGAAATGGAAGTATATACCTTGAAAGTGACATTTGCATTTGTCACTTTGTTGATTCTGAGCACTGTTCATTGCAGTGGAGCCCACATAGCCATCATCATGACTTCATGACAACCAGAGCATCCCGCGAGGATTGAGATCATGCGACAGGCCGTGATCGACGACAAGCCACTAGACGAGGTGAGTTGACTGAATGTTGACTTTTGATTTTCTGCATTTGACTTTTTGTGATCATTTGCGGGCCCTGGAACCTGACCCTGGGTCCCACCCAGGGTGCCATGGTCCCTGTGGGGTGCCATGGTCCCTTTAGGGCACCATGGTCCCTGTGGGGCGCCATGGTCCCTGACAGGGCGCCATGGTCCCAATCAGGACTTGGTGAGAGATGTCAGGGTTAGCATATGATGTTCGACAGTTTGCATGAATGATTTTGATGATTGATTACTGATTATAGTTATGTTTTTGTGATGAAGGGTCTCCCGTACATGAGAGAGCACATGGCGGGGCAGATTCTTCGCAGTTTGCATGATCAGATTCCTCGACTTACTCAGGCAGAGAGAGACACATTGCCGATAGTAGGTTTGTGGTCTATGATTCTTATGCCGGCCATTCGATTTCATCCCACGATGCTGATGGCACTCATGGAGTGATGGGATCCTGACACATGCACGTTCCAGCTTCTAGTAGGGGAGATGATGGTGACACTTGAGGATGTTTACCGCACTCTTTGCCTACCGATCAGAGGAGCTACGGTGACATATGCGACCGATCGATCAGTAGAGGATCGTTAGAGGGAGCAGGTATATTGCATAGGGAGAGTCATGCCGAGTGAGACAAGAGGTCGTATCATGGTCAGCTGGCTCTTACATCCTACAAGAGAGGTGCCCCTCATGAGACGTCTTATGATAGCCATCATTGCACTAGCTGTCTGCCCTAATGGGCGAGGTACACACATGCATGGGGGTCTCACATGGTGCATCAGGGCTATGGAGAGACACAGGAGAGTATATGTCTGGGGTCGGAGTATGCTTGCACATCTCTATCACGACCTCGAGGAGTATGTTTTTGGACAGGGTTGTAGCTTGATGACATGCACACTTCTGCAGGTGTGGATATTTGAGCACTTTACATGCACCAGGCCTGTCGCTATCCGATGAGTACGGCTAGCGAGCGACCTAGGGTAATTTCTTATCCACTTACCAACAAGTGGAGATTTGGAGATCTATTGTATTGGAGAGTGACATTTGACAGATTAACAGCTAAGGTGACTATGTGGAGACCATATCTGCGGATGCATAGATCGGATGGGATGGAGAGATAGTTAGCATGCTTACAGAGGAACCGCCTACTGAGAGGGCGATATCCACACATCATATTCCCATTCTACTTTGACCAAGTACGGAGGCAGTTTGGGCTAGAGCAGTGTGTTCCAGTTGATGTGCCCATCTACACTCGACACTCACGAGTCCTTCCTAGACCTAGAGCAGTAGCGAGACCGACGATAGATGATATTGAGATCACAGATATAGAGGGGTCCGACCAGGATGTGGTCACTGATTATGCTGCAGACCCCGGGGTACAGCACAGGTATCTCTCATGGTTTATGAGATCATACCCAGGGCCTATCTTTCCACCAGATCACTCGATAGGCCATCCAGGTCCATGGAGGCATGGAGATCAAGATGAGGATCAGGGATCTAGATCGGAGGAGCCAGAAGAGGGAGAGGGTCATGAGGAGATAGGAGGTCCTGATCCACCTATAGGAGATCAGCCTAGTGTCGAGGAGGAGGAGGATGAGGATGAGGATGAGGAGGAGAGAGATGATGATGAGGAGAATGAGGATGCAGATGAGGATGAGGATGCAGATGAGGAGGAGGATAAAGATGATGAGGAGGAGTCAGATGCAGTTCCTCACCATTCAAGAGATGATACCATAGCCTTGGATCCTCCTGTTATTCCCCAAAAGGGGGAACACGAGGCGATACGGAGACCTGTACCTATCACGCATAGATCATTCGAGCGTGGGGAGCCTATTAGTTCCCAATCATAGATGCTTCCATATCACGATCCCTACTAGCGTGAGGGAGATCCAGGTATAGTAGGTTTATATTGATTGATTGATGTTTTGATGATAGAAAATGGTACTAACACAAAATCTATTCTACTGCTACAGCTAATGTGCAGGAGTGGCACTCCTTGATCCAGCAAGCAGTGACAGATATCTCCATGACAGTGTAGATCCCTAGTTCCTCACAGGTTGCTTATAGACCTCAAGGGAACGTGAGTCGGCATGATGATTTGTTTTCCCCATTTCGAGTATAGGTAGAGATATGGAGAGAGAGAGAGAGAGAGCGAGCTCTATCAGAGGACCTTCAGTGGGTACAGCGTGATCTAGCAGCCGCTTAGGCCGAAGCTACCTCGTATCACACGATCCTTAAGGATAGGGATCGTAGGAGTTCCTCTCAGAGCCATTCACGATCTATATCACGGTATACCCCTATGGGTCCACCTGCACGACCGGATCAGGAGGGAGCATCTAGTCGTCACTCTCTAGCCACCAGTCCTAGGGATAGGAGATGATTTTATGATGTAGGGTAGGTCACATTTTGGATGCATAGTGACCTACCTTTGTATATTGATCCACACATATATATATTTATACATGCTTCTTTGTCTCAAACGTGTTATCTTTAATGTCTAAAACAATGTGTATTTTGATTAAATTTAATACATTTGGTAGATGTACATGTATGTTCTGAATCGAATTTCCATGTGATTGATTTCTTAATGCTCCATGATTAAATTGATACATGTGTGACTTAATTAAAATATTTGATCAAGTACTACATTGATGATAAGGAAGAAAGTATGTATTAAGCCTACGAATCATATAGCTAATGTGATTTAATTTGAATTTAAACACAACATGACATGATTCAACTTAACACATAAAAACATTGTATAATATGTCTACATAATGAAAAATGTAAATCTTTTGAAATTTACATAAATGAATTCAAGACAAACCATAAAGTAAAGAAACATGCTTGTCAGGAACAAAGCAATATAGATTAAACAAAACATCACTTAATTCTATTTGCTCTAACAAAGATATGTTAGCATATTATCCAATTTTGAAGAAGTGAGGAAGGAAATAGATAAATGATAAGGAATGAGGAATTAAGCATAGTATCTATGAAAGTGCATATTGTTTATAGGGTCTTTAAGAGGTGTACCATCTACATCTGCTATTTTGTAAGCACCTGATCCATAATCTTCAATAACGATATACAGTCCAAGCCAATTAGGACTAAATTTTCCCTTTTCTTCAAGTAAGGCATTCACATTGCACTAATTCTCATAGAGGACTAAGTCACCTACTGAGAAGGAACGTTGAATAACCTTATCATTATAGCTTCGTTGTAGAGTTTTGTGATACGCTTGAATATGCTCAAGAGCATTTATACGCTGTTCATCAAGCATCTCAAGCTGGTGAAGCCTTTGTTCTCTATAAGAGTCATCATCTACTATACCTTTGAGAGAAACTCTAAGTGATGGAATCTCTAATTCTAAAGGCATAATAGCATCAGCACCATAAACAAGATTATAAGGGGTAGTTTATGTAGCAATTCGTACACTCATTTGGTAGGCCCAAAGAGCATAGATTAGCTGAGTACTCCAATCCTTACCATGCTTATTCACAGTTTTGTGAAGAATTTGTTCAATTATTTTATTGGATGATTCGGCTTGACCATTTGATTGAGGATAGTATGGTGTAGAAAATCGATGTTTGATATGATACTTCTCGAGGAATTTCTTCACATCCTTGTTCTTAAAAGATGTCCCATTATCAGAGATTATAGTGGAAGGTATCCCGAATAGAGAAATAATGTTTTCTAGAAGAAATCGACAAATCACTTTAGCAGTATTAGAGCAAAGAGGAACAACTTCTACCCACTTTGTAAAGTAATCTATTGCGGTTATAATGAAAGTATGTCCTTGAGATGAAGGAGGAGAGATTTTACCAATGAGATCCAACCCCCATGCAAAGAAAGGCCAAGAGGCTACCTGAGAATGGATTTCTTGGGCAGGGGCATGAATCAAATTATTGTGTTGTTGACATTGATGACATTTCTTAACAAATGAAAAAGAATCCTGTTGCATAGTTTGCCAATAATATCCCATACGGAGAAATCTTTGAACCAAGGATTTACCTCCAAAATGCCACCCATAGGCACTTGAATGTGCCTCTTCAAGAGCAATAGGGATCTCCGATTTGTTAAGACAGTGAAGGAGAAGACCATTATAACCCCTTCGGTAAAGAACATTAGAAAGAATGATATACCTAGCAGACAACTTGCGAACTCTAGCCCTGGTGTTCCTATTGGTGGAATCAGGAAAGGTACCATCAGTTAAGTATCTTACGATATGTGAGTACCATTCATCTGAGTCTATAAAGTCGCAACATGTCACCAGGCTGGAATCATCTACAATAGCTAGAGAAATAAGGTTGTGATAACAAATTTAAGATCAACCACAGGGTCCTCTAAAGATACAAGAGAAGCCACAAATGCCATTGCATCCGCATGTCGATTATCCTTTCGAGGAACAGGTTCTATGGTGTAAGAATCAAATTTTTGTAACAAAGAGATAGCAAGGTCTTTATATTGTGATAATTTGTCTTGTTTTGCTTGGTACAGTCCTGTTACTTGCCTTATAATTAGTTGAGAATCTCTAAAAATATGTATGTGTTTTATATTCAAAGCTAAGGCTGCCTTTATTCCTGCTATAAGAGCCTCATACTCAACAATGTTATTGGTACATAGGAAATTGAGATGGTAAGATAAGGGAATGGACTTCTTTGTAGGAGAAATCAGAACAACACCTGCCACTGATCCCATACGACACTTAGAGCCATCAAAGTATAACTCCCAAGTTTCATCTTTCTCTGTACAAAGGATGAAGTCATCAGGAAAAGACTCAGGGTTAGGGAGGGAGAAAGGTGAAGGGGCCTCAACCAAGTGATCGGTCAACGCTTTCCTTTTAATTGCTCTTTGTGAAACAAATTTAAGGTCAAATTCAGTTAACATCATAACCCACTTAGCTAGGCATCCTGATAAATCAGTTTTAGAGAAAAGATGCTTCAACAGATCAAACTTTACCATGACGTGGACTTCTGAATTTAAAAGATAATGTCTCAATTTCTGAGTCGCAAACACCAAGGCCAAGCATTGTCTTTCTATCACAGAATATTGGGTCTCATAATCGAGTAAGGTACGACTTATATAATAAACCGGACACTCCTTACCATCTTTATCATGTTGTGCCAATAATGCTGCAAGAGCATGAGAGGAAGCAGCTGTATAAAGAAGTTAGGGTTTAGAAGGTTCGGCTGGTCAAAGGATAGGAGGATTAGCCAAATACACTTTTAAATCTTCAAATGCTTGTTGACAGTCTTCATTCCATTGAAAAGTGATATTCTTTTTGAGAAGTTGAGTAAAAGGAAAAGTACAATCCGCAAGTTGAGATACAAACCTACGAATAGCTTGAATCTTTCCTTGTAAGCTTTTGAGTTGAGACACATTTCTAGGAGGTGGCATGTTGACAATAGCATCTATTTTCTTAGTATCCACCTCAATCCCACGATGCGAAACTATGAATCCTAATAGTTTTCCACTATCCACACCAAAAACACATTTTCGGGGATTCAAGCGCATGTGATATTTACGAATCCTTTCAAAGATTTGACGAAGGATCTTAATATGATCTATACGGAGGATGGATTTGGCTAAAAAATCATCAACATAATCTTCTAAAATCTTATGCATGTAATCGTGAAAGATAAGGGTCATCGCTCGTTGATAAGTTGTGCCAGCATTTTTAAGTCCGAAAGGCATCATTATCCAACAAAACGTACCCCAAGGAGTGGTGAAAGCGGTTTTGAATTGATCTTGAGGGTTAATGAAGATTTGATTGTATCCTTAAAAACCATCCATGAAAGATAACAAGGCATGTCCTGCCATAGAATCAACTATCATGTCAATGTTTGGAAGAGGGAAATCATCTTTTAAAGAAGCTTTATTTAAATCTTGAAAATCGGTACACATTCTTATTTTATTATCTGGTTTAGCCACAGCAACAATATTTGAAATCCATGGGGAATAATCAATAGGGTGGATAAATCCAGCCTCCAATAACTTTTCAATCTCAGCCTTAACAAGCAGAGCCACCTTAGGATTCATTTTTTGAATCTTTTGTTTCATGGGCTTAGCATCAGGAACTAAGACAATATTATGAGTGACAATCTTAGGATCTATACCAGGCATGTCAGAATATGTCCAAGCAAAGATCTCAGGGAATTCACACAATAAATCATCATATTGTTTTTGTTCCTCTTCATCCAGACATTTTCCAATTTTAATAACTTTTTCTTCATTGCAAGGATCCATCTTAACATCAGTGTTGTCACTTATGAGAAGATTACTTTGTTGAGGAGTATCCTTTAACTAAGGGAATTCTTTCACAATCTCATCATTATCAATCTCTTTTCCAAAATAGGCTTCAGTGTTTAAACAATAAGGGAGTCCCCTATTGTGATGATAACGAGGAAGAGTATCATAAGCTCCTAAAACTCAGCTAAGGCATCATCGGTAGGAAAAACATCCAAAGCACAGGCACACGAAGGATCCTCATCAATATACTCAGGGTGTTGCATTGATAGAGATGTAGAAATAGTATTAACACTAATACATGGTCTTCTAGAAGCTTTAGTGTGCTTGCAGGGATTATAGCCAACTCCAAAGGCATAATTGTGAAGATTATTCTCTAGAGGAACCTTTATCCCTTGTTCGTGAGTGCCACAACCATTTCCATGATACCCATTCTTAGCAAAAATGAGAAAACCATGACCATAATGATCAGCCATTTCAGAAAGAGAAGGTGGTTTTTCATAAGACAAAGAATCAAACCCTTCAGAATTGGAAGTGTGAGGAGAAGAAGTTTGAGAAGCGGCCACGAAGTTATTACTCATAGGTTCAGGTAGTGTTGATTGATTTTTAGCTTCTTCCTTCTTTTCAGCTTTAAGCTCTCTAGAAGGAACCTTATATTCACCTACAAAGGTGGGATTAAAATCAAGAGATCCCCAATCATCATCTGCGAGAATCTTCTCAGGATCAAAATCCTTCTTATGTGTAGATTCAAGTCAAGAAGAATCCTCCTCAGGAGTTCCAGACTCATCCAAAGAGTTTTGATCATCAGAGAGCGAGGATTCATCGATAGGTATCTTGTTTAAAGAGTCATCACTAGACGAGGAAGGCTTAGAAGAACCCCCTTTGGAAGTAGATGTTTGTAAACAAGCTTGGAAATTAGTATCACCTATCAAGGTATATGTCTTATTGTTATAAATAAATTTAACTTGTCTATGCAACGTAGAGGGGACGGCTTGCATACTGTGAATCCAAGGTCTCCCTAATAGCAAGTTGTATGTTAGATTTCCCGACATAACATGGATAGGAGTAGGCAAAGTAACAGGCCCCACTATGACGGGTAAGGTGATAATACCTAATGAAGTTTTAGCCACATTATCAAAGCCTCGAATAGGATGAGAGTCAGGCTCAATTAGGGATGTATCCACATTCATCTTATGCAAGAGATTAATGCTACACACATTAAGACCAGAGCCATTATCTACTAGTGTTCGTCTTATAGCAGTGTCATTTATGATAACCACAATCATCAAAGGATCATATTGATGTTGAATTTCACTAGTGGGCAACTCATCTTGAGTAAACACAATATGAGCTTTAGGATTCATCACAGAGTTAACCAAAGACACTATATTACTAGATGTATTCGGTGGAGGAACATTCAAATCTTTCAAAGCATCTTGTAACATTTCGTGATGAGCAGAAGAGGTTTGAATCAAATCCCAAAGAGATATCTTAGCAGGGGTAGCCTTAAGTTGTTCTATGAGATCATATTCCTTGCCAAGAAATTGTGAAATACGCAGAGCTTGCAGAAGAGTTGGTTGAGGATTAGGAAGAGGAGCTGGAATAACCAGAGGAGGATTAGGTTGCCTATTATTTCTAGTATGATAAGTATGAGCAACCGCATGATAACTCTCTCTAGTTAATTGCTTGGCATAATTATAAGGACTTATAGGTTTTCTTCCTTGCATAGTGATGATAGGTTTATTTGGAGTAATAAAGGAATCATGATCATACCCTCCTTGGACAGTAAGGAGAGGTGATTTAGGAACTTGAAAGGTGGGAGAAGGACAAGCACCTTAGACTTCAAAGAGAGGCTTACTATGCTCATTCAAGTTTATCATGTTAACTAATTTAGAAGTTTTGTTCTTGTTTAGAGATTTCGATAAAGCCACAAAGTCATCAAGAGCATCATCCAACAAAGCATGATCATATCTATTAAAAGGTTTATCTTTTGATTCAAAAGGAGACATCTCCTCATAGAGGGGATTATTGAAAACAACCATGTTACTAGATTCAGTGGAAGAGTTGATAGGAATGTACCCTTGAGAGTAATCATTCAACTTATCTTTCTCATCACAACGAAATGGCATAGTAACAAGGTTTATGAGTTTTTGGTAAAATGAAGGTTTGGCATTTTTAGGATTCAAAAACTCATCTAAAGCTTCATCGAATTCATCTTGGCTATACTCATAATCAACATAATTGCATACATCATCATAAACATGAACATCTTGCAAATAGAAATCTGACATTTTGAAATAAAAGTTGCATAAAACTTAGACACACAATGCAAAGAAACAAGAAACACACTCCTTTCTCTTTTTTTTTTTTTCTTTTTCTTTTTTTGAAATGAAACTTAAATGAAACACACTAAATCTAGATCTAGATCTAACAAATGCAATGCAAGAGGAACCAATAATAAGATTCACGTTGGGTTCACCAAAATGTGTGGGGGAAAAAGTGAGACTAGGCTAACATGTCCTAATCCTACCTTTTGTCACACATTACGGAATACGAAAGAGCCTAGAGGTATTGCACAATTGGCTACTTCTTTTTGGTGAAAGAGAGAGCCACGGGCTACCTATTAGGGTTTCTATTCCTTTGTTGTAATTGAAAGGTAAGATTATGCAAGTTCAATTCCTAACCCCAAAATGCAAGTATGAACTAATAACAAGATTGTAGAATTGAACTTAAACAATGGAAAGCTATAAACACAAGGACAAGACAAAAATGCAAATGCATACCCGGAGTCAAAATCTGAGTGGAAATGTTCGGGATGGGGGTGCGGGTGCCACTGTCCTGATTCTGTACCTGAAACTGCTGTTTTGCACTCTGGAAAACTATCGGAAATGTTGTCTGTCAGGAGGACCAAGGCGCCTAGCGCCCCTGTCCCAGGGACCAGGGTGCCTAGCACCCCTGTCCTGGCAGGACCAGGGTGCCCCATGCCGCTGTCCTGGTCTTCTGCTCTGAAACTTGGTGTGTGGTTCCATCTCCATCTACTTCTTTCGGATCTACAACTTGCGGCATCGTCTGAATCCCGAAATCTGCACCTATATCTGAAAAAGGTGTTTGGGCGGCTATATAGGGTTTTGCCTTAGTCAAACACCCGCTTCGGTGATTTCCACCTCCACGAATAGCCAAGTTGTATTGTAAAAGTAATGTGTGTGCAGACCTTGTGTGTGTGCAAGATCTAAAATGCAAGTAAGCAAACTAGAGCAACCTAGAAAGTAAACCCTAATTGCTTGTAAATGACAATGTAAATGCTCCAAATCAAGATGCCAAGTGATCTAAAGCATGAATGTAAGTGATATAATGAGGCTTATGCCAAGACATGAAAACAACATGAAATCATACCCAACCCCAAGGGAGGGGTACAAGCCAATCTTTAGTCGGTGATCCCTTATTGCTCTTCAATGCCTTCAAAGCCCTAAGTGAATGAATGTATTTGATGAATGCTTGGAGAATGAATGTTGAGAGTGGTTGAAGTCTTCAAAGATCTACCCTTTCACTGCATATGAGGTTCCTGAAAACAAAATTCGGATCCTTTCAAATGAAGAAAGAGAGCTCTTATGTATGAAACCCTAGGTCTTAATTCCAACTTTTGGCCGACCTAGAGATTGAATATCCCACCAATTTCTTGGGGTTAAGCTTTATTTTATGATTGGATCGTGCTCCTAAAATTTCGGGAAAAATGTCCGGGACCATGTGCACTCTGGGTGCCACGGTCCCGACAACTTTTCACCAAATTTTCAGGGCCATCAGATATGATGATTTTAGAGAGAATCCCGAAGTTACAGGTGATTTCGAGTTGTTTTGACCCCCGAAATCGAGCCCCCAAGCTCAGAATAGGGCCTAATTAGGGTTTTTGATTAAGTGATGTATTGGAGGAATAAAATGAAAGGGGCACGCTTTAATGAAAGGGCCCAACTTTATGATGTGGAAGATGATGAAATAGAACCTTTAGAACTAATTAATTTGATTAATTAAGTGCTAAAGGGGAAATGAAATGCAAAATGTAACTGCGCCAAGGCGGGTGCTAAACTAGGTGTTAAATTGTACTGCTTTAGCAAGTGCGTACAATTTATGACGTTACAGTTTGTAATCTCTATGAGAGAATTAGGTTTTTGTTATGTTATCGACCTAATTAATTTGTATTTAAGGTCAATGAAGTTGTTTTGTTTAGTGTTGGCAAATTTGGTAGAAATCAATTGACTGTGTGGTTGGCTAACCAGAGAATGGATCTGTAGTTTGTGCAAAGGCAGTTTGAAGCTTAAAAGGATCTGATCAAGAAAATGTAGTGCTATTCAGACAGATCAAGAAAACCTATTGTTTTCTAACAATTATAGCAGATTTAAAATCCCCTAACCGGGTAAGATCTAACAAGCTTGGTTACTTCTTAAATCCTCTAACAAGGTGGTCCATTATCTTGGATTCTCAAATCCTCTACCGAGGTTACTCCTAACAGGGTATCTTCTTTTCATCAAGGCATTTTGTAAATCCCTTAACCGGGTGATTCCTAATAGGATTAGTTCTTAATAGGACTTATTGTAAAAGCTTTAATAGGATTGGCTCCTAACAGAGCGAACTTCAGAAGAGTTTAGATAGCTATCTTGTGAGTCTCATCTCACCATGGTTTTTACCTATTTGGGTTTTCCACGTATAAATATTTGTGTCTTGTGGTGAATGTTTTTGTGCTTATGATCTTAGTTGTTGATTTGATTAACTACTTAACTATTCTAATAAGGCATGATAACTGGAAGCATTGAGAGATGGAATCTATTGATATATGATTAAGCATTTGGATGTTTACAAGATTGAATTTGTTTATTGTTAAGTTGATATAACAGTTAACCTATTGATGTTGAGTATTCTTATGAGTATTGATGTTGACAGTGAAAGTTCACTTGGTGAGTTTGAGTTTTAGTTTGGGAAGTTTGTATCAGTTTTTTAGTTTACGGATTCATCCCCCCTCTTAGTAATCTACTAGATTCTTATTCTTTCATCATACCATCAATTGGTATTAGAGCTTCTCAGGTCCTATTTAACCTAAAGTCTAACAACTTGAGGAAAATACCTTGTAGATCATGATGAAGAAGGAAGGTCCAAAGTTAAATAGATAAAATTATAGGATATGGAGTGAAAAAATGAAGATTTATATCAAGAGTGTTGGAAGTTAGTATTGGGATCATGTAGAAACTTAATATGTTGCACCTACTAGAACTCTGACTGATGATCAGAAGAAATAACATTAAGAAAATCATCAAGCATTGGAGGCTATTATAAGTTTCCTATCTGATGCTAAATATGTAGATGTCCATGGTCTTGAAAATGAATATGAAGTATGCAAAAAAATTGAAGAGATTTATAGTGGTGATGAACATGTTAAGATTGCTAAAGAGGAGAACCTAAGAGGAAAGTTTGATGACATGAGAATGTTTGAAGGTGAGAATATCTAGTAGTATGGTCATAGGATAAAAGAGATAGTTAGTGAAATAAAGAGTGTAGGAGGGAAAGTGGAAGATGACACAATGATCAACAAGGTACTAAGAGCCCTACTACCGGTCTATGCTATCTAAGTTGCAGCTATTCAGGAGTTGAAGTCCATTGACAAAACTAAGGTAACTCTTGACTCTATCATTGGCAAACTTACTAATTTTGAATTAAATGGCTATGATGGTAGTGTACAAAAATTAGAATCTGCATTCAGAGCTTCTGTTTCTAACCCATTTGTGAGAAAAAGTAGAGATACCAACCATAGATATGAATCTAGATCCATTAGAGATGTTGATGATGAAGACAGCTTAGTGGAGCTTGAAGTATTGTTGGAAAAATGACTTCCTAGAGGCACTGGGAAATACAAATGTAAGCTACTTTTAAAATGTTTTGCATGCAACAATACTGGCCATATAGTAGCTAATTGTCCTAATAGTGAAAATGAACATAAGAGAGACAAATTTATGAAGTATAAGGGTAAAGTCAAGAGAGATTGTCTTATAGAAGTTGACAGTGGTTTACTGATGAAGAATCTGATGATGATACTAGTGAAGATATTGTGTTTATAGCTATTAAGGAAGAGATATTAGATCAGAAGGCACTAGTGTCCAGGATGGATAACTCTAATGATTGGATCATTGATAGTGGTTGTTCACATCAGATGACCGGTGATCAAAGAAAATTTCTTTCCTTGAAGGAATTTGATGGCAATGTCGTCAGATTTGGCAATGACTCACCTTGTATGGTTAAAGGTAAGGGATTTATTTCTCTTAATGGGAAGAGTAGTGCTGATGATGTCTATTGGGTTGAAGGTCTAAAGCACAATCTTCTGAGTGTGGCACAACTTAATGACAAAGGATACCCACTGGAGTTTAGAAATGGTATGTGCAAAATCTTTGACAACAAAGGTGAATTTATTACAACTAGGAAACAAACCAGAGGTAATCTATTTCATCTTAATCCTAAAGTTAGCAACTATTTGATTGCAAAGATAGATGATAGCTAGCTTTGGAATAGGAGATTTTATCATATAAACTTTGATAACATTATTAAAGTGAGAAAATCTAAGACAATAAGAGGTCTACCTCAGCTAGAAAAACTAGTTAATGCTCTTTGCAAAGAATGTCAGTTAGGAAAGATGACTTCTTCAACTTTCAAGAGCAAGGCCTTCTTAGGAAAGCACTTGTTAGATTTGGTTCATACATATCTATGCAGACCAATATAAACAATAAGCATTCAAGGTGATAGATATTTCATGATCTTCATTGATGATTGTTCAAGGATGATGTGGGTCACATTCTTGAAGGATAAGAATGAAATTTTTGGTAATTTCAAGGCATTCAGGGCCTTAGCTGAGAAAGAGAGTGGCAAAAAGATAAAATGTCTGAGAACTGATCAAGGCGGTGAATTTACTAATGTAGAATTCACTAAGTATTGTGATGAGAATGGTATCAAGCAGCATCTTTCTGTACCAAGGACACCACAACAAAATGGTATCACAGAGAGGAACAATTGGTCGGTGGTTGAAGCTACTAGGAAAATGTTGATACAAGGAGGTGTAGCGAAAACTTTTTAGAAAGAAGCTGTAAGTACAACTATCTACACAATGAACCGAGTTTTGGTGAAAAGAGGTAAGGACAAGACCCCTTATGAATATTGGTATGGAAGATCACCTGATGTTAGCTATTTCAAGATATTTGGTAGCAAATGTCTTATTAAAAGAGGTGATTATATAAGCAAGCTTGAAGCTAAGAGCGATGAAGGCATATTTATTGGCTATTCTACCAAGAGTAAGGCCTACAAATGCTTCAACAACTAGACACTGAGAATTGTTGAGAGTGTTGATGTTCGAGTAGATGCATGCCCTAAAATTTTAGAAGGAACCAATTCAGAGAAAAAGGAGGAAGATCCTTGCATTTTTCTTTTGGAACCTAAAACTGTTAAATCACAAACCAGTAAAGCAAATTCTGATGCACCTGTTCAACTGGAACAAATAAATTCAGAAGAAGATGATAATGAAGAAGCTGAACCTGAAGAGAATGATCATGTTATTCCTAGATATGTGAGACTGAATTACAGTCCTGAGCAAATTATTGGGGATAAGGATGTTGGAGTACTAACTAGAATAAGAATAAGAGAGAACTCTTGCATGATCTCCACCATTGAACCAAGAAGTGCTAAGGAGGCATTTGGTGATGATCATTGGGTTAAAGCAATGGAGGAGGAATTGGATCAAATTGAGAAGAACAACACTTGGACCCTGCTACCCTGACTAGTAAACAAGAATGTTATAGGTACTAAATGGGTATTCAAAAACAAGTTAAATGAAGATGGTGTTGTAGTTAGAAATGAAGCAAGATTAGTTTGCAAAGGTTATGCGCAAGAAGATGGAGAAGATTATGGAAAAAATTTTGCACCAGTAGCAAGACTGGAAGGTGTTAGAACATTACTTGCATTTGCAGCCCATAACAAGTTCAACGTATACTAGATGGATGTTAATTCTGCATTTTTGAATGAGATATTGAAAGAAGAGGAATACATAGAGAAGCTTGATGGTTATGCTTTGACAGATTAGAAAGACATGGTATGCAGATTGCATAAAGCTTTGTATGGATTAATGCAGGCACCCAAAGAATGGTATGAAAGGCTTCATACACATCCAATGAAGATAGGCTTTGCTAGAACTAGTGATGATAGTAATATTTATCTCAAGTCTGAAGGAGATGAAATACTGGTTAGTGAATTATTTGTTGATGAAATTATTTTTGGAGGTAATGATGTCATGAGCAATAGTTTTGCAGATGAAATGAAAAATGAGTTTGAAATGTCTTTGGTAGGGGAAATTAAATTTTTCATAGGCTTACAGATACAACAAAGAAGAATGGTATTTTCATTACTCAATCTAATAATTTGAAAGAGGTTTTGAAGACTTTTGGCATGAGTGACTGTAAACTAGTTGGAACACCAATGGTTATAGGTTGTAAGTTATCCAAGGAAGATGAATATGAGTCTATTGATGAAAAGGAATACAGGTCAATGATTGGAAAATTACACTATGTTGTTCACAGTAGACTAGATATAGCCCATGTGGTTGGTAGAGTTGCTAGATTTTAGAAGAATCCAAAGGAAGCACATCTGATAGTAACCAAGATAATTTTTAGGTATCTGAAAGGTACAGTTGACTATGGATTATGGTATCCATATAGAGGAAATTTTGATTTGAAGGTATACACAGATGCTAATTGGGCAGGAAATGTTGATGACCAGAAAAGTACTACCAGTGGAGCATTCTTTCTAGGAGGAAGGCTAGTTTCATGGATTAGTAAAAAGCAGAGTAGTACTTCACAATCTACTGCTGAAGCTGAGTATGTTGCAAGTTATATGAATTGCACACAGGCTATTTGGATGAGGAAAATTTTGGAAAGTTTTAAGATGAAGATATCAAAACCTATAAAGATTTTATGTGATAATACAAGTACCATAAATATTTCTAAGAATCTTGTTTTGCACCCTCACACCAAGCACAATGAATTGAAGTATCACTTTTTGAGGGAAAAAGTTCAAAGTAAAGATGTTATCTTAGAGCATGTTTCTACCAAGCAGCAACTTGCAAATATCTTTACCAAACCTCTTCCTAAGACTACATTTGAGTGTCTTAGAAGACAACTAGGGGTTGTACCCCTTCATGAAGTTAGTTGAGCATGATGCTGATTGCATAAGTCCCTAAATCACTTGCAGAATTTTACATGGATTAATGTAGAAGTGGATGTATTCCACAGGGGGAGAATCAAGTTGCAATATGTTGTTGATGCATAGTGAAAAGTTTCAATTACATGTTTTACTTTCAATTTGCCATTGATGTAAAAGGGGGAGAAGAATTATGTGATTGAGGAGAATAATTATGTGATTGGGAAGGGGAAACCAACAACAGGCTGAAGACAAGCAGATTATGGTGAATACTTGGTAATATAAACCAGGATTCCTATTCACCAATCCACAGTAGAAATCAAAGGTGTTGATTTTTGTATTGCCATCAATGCCAAAGGGGGAGATTGTTGGCATTTGCATGGATATTGCATTAATGATATGTTATGTTGTCATTGATGTCAATTGAATCAGTGATGGTATTTATAATATTGCTAATATTGTTGTTATTATTGATATTGTCATATAAATGGTAGGAAGAGCTTTGAGGAAGATGTTGCAAACCAGTATGTTAGTTTGTGAGTTGAACCGGTGAATAAGTGTATAAGGTTAAAACCCTTTCTATGCATTGTAATCAGTAAACCCTACCAGTTGTTTTTGTTAAACCCTAACTGATCAAGATTTGTTGAAATGAGATATAATGTTGAGCAGTAATGATAGTGACACATGTGATAATTGTATGAGGTTTAGTTTAGATTTTTTTGGCGTCTTTCTTTGATTGTCTAGGGATTGAGCAAAGTGGATTGCATCTAATGCGAAGCGTGTGATGAGTTACAAAATCCAATGAAGCGGTGATAATGGAGCGGTTGGAATTTTCTTAATGAATGTGTATAGATTTCTATGTAAATCCAATGGTCACACTTAAACTAATTTGTTTGTAGTCTCTATGAGAGAATTAGGTTTTTCTTGTGTTATCGACCTAATTCATTTCTATTTAAGGTCGATGAAGTTGTTTTGTTTAGTGTTGGAAAATTTGGTAGAAATCAATTGAGTGTGTGGTTGCCTAACTGAAGAATGGATCTGCAGTTTGTGTAAAGGCAGACTGAAGCTTAAAAGGATCTGATCAAGAAAATGTAGTGGTATTCAGATAGATCAAGAAAACCTGTTGTTTTCTAACAATTATAGCAGAATTGAAATCCCTTAACCGAGTAAGCTCTAACAAGCTTGGTTACTTCTTAAATCCTCTAACAAGGTGGTCCATTAGCTTAGATTCTCAAATCCTCTACCGAGGTTACTCCTAATAGGGTATTTGCTTTTCATCAAGGCATTTTTTAAATCTCTTAACCAAGTGATTCCTAATAGGATCAATTCTTAACAGGAGTTTATTTAAAATCTTTAACAAGCTTGGCTCCTAATAGGGAAAACTTCAGAAGAGTTCAGGTAGCTATCTTGTGAGTCTCATCTCACCATGGTTTTTACCTATTTCGGTTTTCCACGTATAAGTATTTGTGTCATGTGGTGAATGTTTTTGTGGTTATGATCTTATTTGTTGATTTGATTAACTAATTAACTATTCTGATAAGGCATGATAACTGGAAGCATTGAGAGATGGAATATGTTGATATATGATTAAGAATTTGGATGTTTACAATATTGAAGTTGTTTATTGTTAAGTTGATAAAACAATTAACCTGTTGATGTTGAGTATTCTTATGAGTATTGATTTTGACAGTGAAAGTTTACTTTGTGAGTTTGAGTTTGAGTTTGAGTTTGGGAAGTTTGTATCAGTTTTTCAATTTACTAATTCACCCCCCACTCTCAATAATCTACCAGATACTTATTATTTCATCATACCATTAGAGTTATCATACAAAATAATGACCTCGAGGAAAGAAAAACTACCACGTGCTTGGTGTTATGTGTTCATTATCATTGGGTTTATTCCTTGATTAGGGGTTAAATCCTTGTGATAACGTGAACTCTCTCTCTCTCTCTCTCTCTCTCTCTCTCTCTCTCTCTCTCTCTCTCTCTCTCTCTCTCTCAGCAATCGATCTTAAAGTTACTTAGTGAACTTGACCTTTATAAAAAAAATTCGTATCTTTTATTTTTTCATGACTCATAATAAGGGGAACCTTACTACTTGCAGTCATGGTTCTTCCCTTTTACTTTATCAATTGAATTCGTAAGATCCTTAGTCTACTCAGGCCTTGGTGTATCTTACCTCCCTGCCATGGTGAAAGTCTTTCAATCTTGTTTCCTTCTACTTTACCGGTAGTATTGATATACTCTTATACTCCCGCTAAAGTGGGGGCTAAATGTAGCATCATAAAATCTCAACCCTATAATTTTCAACTACATTTGGGTCTTCACATTGGTGAAATGAACCTGTAAGCCTGATTTGAGACCCAAGACATTCTTGTGTTAGGTCCCAGAGACAACTAAGAGGGGGGGGGGATGAATCAGTTGTCTAATAAATTCAAACCAAAAACAACATAACCAACTTAATGCTTAATAATAGTAAACCATTTAAGTATGTCGGTAGACAATTTAAATAGTTAATTGCTATACCGGTAAAGATTAATGCATGAAACATAAACACAAAGTCATCCACAACACATGACACCAATATTTGTATGTGGAAACCCTGAAGGGGAAAAACCACAGTGGGAAACCTTACCCACAATCAGATGATACTACTACAGATAGTAAGTGTACATAAATGGGGTCTGCACATGCAGAAAGGCCAATAGCCTAGAGCTCACTACTCAATCACAAAATGGGAGTCACACTGACTACAGTTGGATGGTTAAATCCAATAAGAATGTACTGCACAAAATAGCATCTTCATATGCTGGATTAAGTACTGCTGTAATGCTGATATGCTTTCACAAAAACCTAGCTTCACCTTCAAATGATGTCTACGTGTATTGCACTACTTAATCTCACATATACCTTCACACAATTCTATTTTGCATTCCACACTTGATCTTACAAATAATATCTTACCTTTATACCATAACCTAAGACCAATTTTAGTAGGTCGGCTCTACAAGATATTACAATAAAAACATTTTACAAACAATATAATATCTGATGCAATAACCGATTGAACATGTCAGCTTAATGCATTTACAACAATAATTAATAATTTCTATAGCATTACATGCTGATCTGGAAAAGATAAACCTATTGGTGTAACCGTAGATAACCCTGGACATATTTGCCGGTAAAAGCAAATATGCAAATAAGAATATATCAATGATGAATTCGTTAAGATAAGATGTCCACACGATGTCTTTGATATTACCAAGTGTCTTCCATATCATTCCAAGTGTCGGTGATCATTATATTCTATCGGTGAACCATATACCAGTAACTGTGCAATAGTTACTTGCTTGTCGGTGAATCCTGCTGGATCTCCAAAGTGCTAGTGTTTTAGTAGGTGTTGACATCAATGACAAAACCATACCAAAATACCAACAATCTCCCCCTTTGGCATTGATGGCAACACAAGATGGAAAAACCTTCAAAGTACCAAAATAGAAATGCCAAAAACCAACAATTTCCAAAAAGATCATAACCAGAATACAGAGAGTAATAGTCTCTCCCAAACAACAATCTCTCCCCTTGGGAGCAACATGTGTTATCCAAAGTTCCTCAAAAGATAATGTGTTTTTCCATAGATATCTCTCCCCCTTTGACATCAAATTCCAAAGTTATAATAAAACCAAGTTCATATACAAAATACCAATCAATTCAATATACCAACTACTCCCCTTGAGAAGTAGCTTCCTCATCAAAGACCAAAGTAAAAAAATTGTCTGATAATTCTTCTAGTTGATGACAATCATCAACTGTCTAAGTATCTACCAGTGGTGGTATGACTCCAAGCTAATCTCTGAGATATTCAAAAGTCTCCTTAGGCAAAGGTTTTGTGAAAATATCTGCAAGCTATTCTTTAGTATTCACATAAACTAGTTTTATCTCCTTTTCTTCAACTTTTTCCCTTAGAAAATTCAGTTTGATAGAAACATGTTTTGTTTTAGAATGTAGTTCTAGATTCTTAGATATATCAATTGCTGCAGTGTTATCACAATATATAGTAATAGGTTCCTTGCATTTTACCTTTATGTCTTTCAACATTTGTTTAAGCCATAGTACCTGTGTATAATTAGTTGTTGCTGCAACATATTTTGATTCTGCTGTTGATAAAGATGTACAACTCTGTTTCTTACTCAACCAAGAAACTAGTCTATTTCCAAGAAAGAATGCTTCGTTGGTGGTGCTTTTTCTATCATCCACATCTCCTGCCCAATTTGCATCCGTGTATGCACATAATTCAAAGTTTTCATCTCTAGGATACCATAGTCCAAGATTTATAGTGCCTTGTAAGTACCGGAAAATCCTTTTTACTGTTGATTCATGATTTTCTCTAGGATTACTTTGAAATCTTGAAACAATACATACTACATTCATAATATCAGGTTTGGTTTGTGTCAAATACAGTAAACCTCCTATCATAGATTTGTATCTAGTTTGATTAATAGGTGTAGATTCATCCCTTTGAGATAATTTGTCATTTGTAGTCATAGGTGTGCTTATCGGTTTAGAGTTCTCCATCCCAAATTTCTTTAGTAACTCTTTCAAGTATTTGGATTGACTCAAGAATATACCTTTATCAGTTTGTGAAATCTGCAATCCTAAAAAGAATTTTATTTCTCCAATCATAGACATTTCAATTCTTGCTGCATTTTAGTAGAAAATTCCTTACATAATCCATCTTCTCCTCCAAAGATTATATCATCAACAAATACTTCTATAATCAAGATGTCATCATTAGTTATTTTGTAATATAAATTGTTGTTCGCATTTCCTTTAGTAAAACCAATCTTTAAAAGATACATATCCAATCTTGCATACCAAGCTCTTGGAGCTTGTTTTAATTCATACAGAGCTTTCCTTAACTTGCATACCATATCATTGTCATCTATCAAAGAAAATCCATCAATTTGTTCAATTTATACTTCTTCTTCAAGATCTCCATTCAAAAATGCACATTTAATATCCATTTGATAAACTTTGTAGTTCTTGTGTGCTGCAAAAGCCAAGAATAATCTGACTGCCTCAATTATAGCTACCGGTGCAAAGGTTTCATTGTAGTCAACTCCTTCTTTCTGAGAATATCCCTTACACACTAGTCTTGCTTTATTTCTAACAACCTTACCATCTTCATTAAGTTTGTTTCTGAATACCCATTTGGTTCCAATTACATTTTTATCTTTAGGCTGGGGAACTAATGTCCAAGTGTTATTTTTCTCAATTTGTTATAATTCTTCTTCCATAGCTTTAATCCAAAATTTATCTTCACATGCCTCATTAACAGATGATGGTTCAATTTGAGAAATAAGACATACCACTTCATTTTCCAATCTTCCTCTTGTCATAACTCCTTTAAATTTGTTTCCAATTATCGGATCTTCAGAATGATTCAATCTTACATATCAAGGTGTCTTTGTTTGCTGTTGTTCTTCAATTATTGTAGAATCCTTAGATGGTACCGGGGTAACTGGATCTTCATTCTGTACCGGTAGATTTAGTATAGGTTCATTTTTCACAATTTCTATTGCCAGTTCAGAGTCTATATACCTTGAAGTTCCTCTGAATTGTTCATCAATCTTTACATTTGTACTTTCAATAATTTTCTGCAATCTCTTGTTAAAACATCTATATGCCTTGCTCTTAGATGAATAACGAAGAAATATTCCTTCATCACTTCTAGGATCAAATTTACCAATATACTCATTTCTTCTGATGTAACATTTACTTCCAAAAATTCTGAAACACTTAAGAGTAGGAGTATTACCAAACCATAGTTCATGAGGGGTCTTACCAGTTTCACCTTTGATGTGAACTTTATTGAATGTATAGACCATTGTGCTGACTACTTCTCTCCAATACACATGTGGTAAATTTGCTTCTGATAACATACTTCTTGCTACATCCAAGATAGTTTTGTTTTTCCTTTCAACAACTCCATTCTACTGTGGTGTCTGAGGTGTTGATAGTTGTCTTCTGATTCAATTCACTTCACAGAATGTATTAAAGTCCTTATATGTGAATTCTCCTCCTTGATCTGATCTTAAGCATTTGATTTTCTTACCAGTTTCATTTTCAACCATTGCTTTGAATAGTTTGAACTTTCCAAGTGCTTCTGATTTTTCTCTGAGAAAAGTAACCCAACACATTCTATAATAGTCATCAATGATTAGCATGAAATATCTATCACCTTGTAAGCTTTTAGTTCTAGTTGGACCACATAAATCAGTGTGAATAAAATCAAGAGCATTATTGGATTTTTTTGGAATACTTTTGAAACCAGCTCTAACTTGTTTTCCAAATTGACATTCCTTACATATTGTATTATGAGGTTTGACAATTTTAGGTAAATCTCTAACTGCCTTAGTAGTACTGATCTTTACCATGCAATCAAAGTTTACATGACAGAGTCTCTTATGCCATAACCAACTTTCATCTATATGTGCAATCAAGCATGTCTTTTCCCTGTTATTCAAATGAAAGATATTACCTCTAGTTTGATGACCAGTTACAATTTCCAAACCAGTTCTATTCATGATTTTGCATTTTCCATTTTTAAATTATAACTGAAATCCTTTCTCAACTAATTGATCAGCACTTAAAAGATTATGTTTTAATCCTTCAACATAGTAAACATTGTCAGTGTTATGCTTACCATCAAGATATATTGTACCCTTACCTTTGAATGAACAGGCTTTGTCATCTCCAAATCTTACTAAACCTCCATTGTATTCTTGAAAGTTCAAGAATTTACCTCTGTCTCCTATCATATGATGTGAGCATCCTGAGTCAATGATCCATTCATCCTTTACTTCAACTTTAGCTGCTAGGGATTGTTCTATTGGTTGAGCAGTAGGTGCTGGTTGATCTTCTGTTATAGCAACAAAAACCCATCCATTGTCTATTGGATCCTCATCAAAATCATTAGTCACACCTTTATCAGCAATGTAAAAAGATTTGTCTTTATTCTTCTTAAATTTGTATCTCTGATATTCAATATTAGGCTTGTATGTTCTTCTAGCTTCTTCTCTTAGTCTAGCATGTCTATCAGGGCATCTCGAAGCCATATGACCAATCTTATTGTAGTTAAAACATTTAAAGGGTACCTTTCCTTCATACTTACTTCCAACTGGACCTTTAGGCATTTTCCTTGCAAATAGTGCTTCAAGTTCTTCAAGTTCTTCATTTTCTTTCTTGCTTTCTTCAAGTTCTCTTGCATAAAAGGCTTTTCAATCAGATTTGTCAAATGATGGAGCAGATGATGTTGATGCTTTAAAGGCTAAATCTGACTTAATAGTAGCAACATGACCAAATTCTTCAATTTCAAAAGCTAAAAGTTTCCCAATCAATGTATCCATAGTTACTGATGTATTAGGCATTGTTCTCAACTCATTTATAGTAGTAACCTTCATTTTATATGGCAGTGGAAATCCTCTTTAAACTTCTGAAACAATTTCATCCTCACTTAAGGTTCCTCCACAACATTTAATACCCAAATAAAATTCATTTACTCTTTCCATAAAAGTAGAAATCCTTTCATCTTCTTCCATTTTCAGATATTCATACCCGACCCAAAAGCTTTCAAGTTTTGCAATTTTGACTATGAAATATCCTTCATTCAGTGTCTCCAAATGATCCCAAATAGCTTTAGTAGTAGACCTATCTGATAGTCCCATGATTTGTTGATTTGATAATGTGCTCAAAAGTGCTTCTCTTGCTTTGCAATCATTTTCCTCATCTTTTCTTAAGTTAGTTGGATTGGGCTGACCAGGTACAATAGCAGTATAACCTTTCTTTGTAACTTCCTAGATGTCTTTTCCAATGCAATTTAGATGTGTCTCCATTCTGATCTTCCATATGCCATAGTTGGTTCCATCAAGTTTAGGACTGTCCTTCCTGAAATAATTAGTAGACATTGGATCTCCTCAAGCTGTTAAACTTCTGCAAAACAGGACTAAGCTCTAATACCAATTGTTAGGTCTGGGAGACAACTGAGAGGGGGGGCGAGGGTGAATAAGTTATCTAATAAATTCAAACCAAAAACAACTTAACCAACTTAATGCTTAATATCGATAAACCAGTTAAGTATGTCGGTAGACAATTTTAACAGTTAATTGCTATACCAGTAAAGATTAATGCGTGAAACATAAACACAAAGTCATCCAAAACACATGACACCAGTATTTGTACATGGAAACCCTGTAAGGGGAAAAACCATGGTGGGAAACCTTACCCACAATCAGATGATATTACTATAGATAGTAAGTGTTCATAAATGGGGTCTGCACATGTAGAAAGGCCAACAGCCTAGAGCTCACTGCTCAATCACAAAATGGGAGTCACACTGACTACAGTTGGATGGTTAAATCCAATAAGAATGTACTGCACAAAATAGCATCTTCATATGTTGGATTCAGTACTAGTGTAATGCTGATATGCTTTCACAAAAACCTAGTTTCACCTTCAAATGATGTCTACATGTATTGCACTACTTAATCTTGCATATACCTTCACACAATTCTTTTTTGCATTCCACACTTGATCTTACAAATAAGATCTTACCTTTATACCATAACCTAAGAACAATTTTAGTAGGTCGGCTCTACAAGATATTACAATAAAAACATTTTACCAATAATATAATATCTGATGCAATAATCGATTGAACATGTCGGCTTAATTCATTTACAACAATAATTAATCATTTCCATAGTGTTCCATGCTGATTTGGAAAAGATAAACCTGCCGGTGTAACCCTAGATAACCCTGGACCTATTTGCCGGTAAAAGAAAATATGCAAATATGAATATATCAATGAATAATTCATTAAGATAAGATGTCCACACGATGCCTTCGATATTACCAAGTGTCTTCCATATCATTCCAAGTGTCAGTGATCATTATATCCTATGGGTGAACCATATACCAGTAACTGTGCAATAGTTACTTGCTTACTGGTGAATGCTGCTAGATCTCCAAAGTGCTAGTGTTTTAGTAGGTGTTGACATCAATGACAAAACCATACCAAAATACTAGCAACTTGCACCTCTCAAAACATGCATTTCCTTGCATCTTGCACTTCCCTCCTACACTTCCTGTCTTGGATTAGGGAAATACAGGGGTGTGGCAACCCTATCCTTCTAGGATAGGGGTTTCGCACCCTTATCCTTTCCCTATTTTGGGCCCCTTCCACTTAAGTCCTACATCGGGCTTGTCAATGAGAAGCCAAAAAAGGTTTTATATGTTGGCCTAAGATGGAAAATCAGTTACAAACCCTAATTGGCAAGCATATAAGATGCATTTTCCCCTCGCATTTGCATAAGTTAAATCAAGTGAAAGGTTTCAAAAAGGTTTAAGAAGCGAAATCAAGAATTCAAGCATTCATTTAAAACATTGAGAATCTCAAGTCTCCTTTGAAGGTTAGGTGTTGCATTCAAGTCAAGGATTCAACCATTGAAGAGGAGATCCCTATCAACATTCAAAACATTCAATTTTATATATCCTTTCAAAAAAATCTATCAACATTTCAATTGCATCCTCTCTTTAGGTGAATTCTCTTTCAGTCATTTACTTTCATTTACTTACAAGTACTTTTCATCATTTGGTTAATTCCAAAACTAGGGTTTGACCTAAAGGCAAACCCCCAATCCCAACAACATCTCCTCTCTTTTTTATGTGTAGGTTGCAGGTGCGCATTTGTATTTAAAGGTTTAAGCTTCATTTTCAGAGATGGAAAAAATCTTTTTCGGAGTGTGGATTTTTTCGGAGGACCGAGTACACTTTCTACATGGTCCCAATAACTTTCGCTCAAATTTATAGGGGAGCTCCATCTCGACATTTCATAGCTAATTCCAAGTGCACAACTTCATCCCACATTTTTATCTCAAGTTATAATAATTTATTTTCTATCTTTACAATTAGTATCAATTCACTTAATTCATCCTATCCATTATAAAAGAGGGGTTACTTTTACTTTCCAAATTTATTGCCAATTCACTTAGCATTCATTCTCTCTCCATTGATATTGGATCTAGTGAATTCAACCCCCCTCTTTTAAATGTAATGCATGAAAGAGGTTGAAGAGGATCCTTTTGAAACTTGCAATCCTTTCTTGAGGAGGGCAAAGCTTTCCACTTGATCCCCTCCTCCTTTTTCACCATTACATTTTGGTGAACCCGGCGTCCTACATGCTTGAAATTTTCAATTATTGTATTTTTTTCATTTACAAGTTTAATTTTCTTGAAAAAAATAGTGGTTAATTCATTCAAAACCCTAGTTGTTAAAATTGGAATTGAACTTGTGTTTTGCAAAAAATGCTATCTATTGTTTTCGATCTAAAAATTGCATTAAATTCAATTTCTTATTTGTCTTGTTCAAGTTGCAAATCACAAAATTAAGTGGTTAATGGTCAAAACCCTTATTTTCAAAAAATAACTTGAACTTGTGCAAACATTGGATTTACATTTAATTTTCAGATTTATAACTATTTTTCAGTTTTGTCTTTTTGCCGAAAATTCAAATTTTTAATTTCCCTCTCTTTTCCAAAATTCAAAATTTAAAAATTCAGTAGTTATGTCCTTAAACCCTAATTTTCAAATTCACTTGGATTTTGTGTAAAATTCAATCAATTTCAACCAATTTTAGTTTTCAAAACATTATCCAAGGTGGCCTTATCCATTAGGTTTAACCTTTTTCAATTTTGCAATTCAATTTCTTATCTTTTTCAAAATCCTAATAGGATCCTATTTTTACATTCAAACCTTAATTTCGCATATCTAAACTTCGTAAAATCAACCAATTTTTTTAGGTTAGCTTTAATATAATAGTAGCTTTCATCCCTGAAAATTTCTGAAGAAATTGGACGGACTGTGTGCAACTTCAACATGATCCCTGTCTTTTTTCCCAAAATTTTGGGAGACTGTTATGACTGTAATTAATTGCTTAAATCTAGAAAATTCATTGATTTTGTCAAATTTTGATCCCTCTAAAATAAAAGGAACTTCCCAATTTCAATATCACAACTGTCAAGAAAAAAATGAAAATTAAGAGGTGAATTGTAATCTGCCCTAATTTTAAAAATACGAATTTTAAAGTTAAGTGGTATCCAATTGACCCTCATTTCCTTTCATTCTTAGTTTGGAAATGATTTCATTTCTTCTTTCTACAAAGTTCAAATTGTATAATCACTATTTGTGCATTATTCAAATTTGCAAACTTTGTTCCCAAAAATTCAAAACTCAAATTCAAATTTTCCCTATAGTGCATGAGTTCTACCACTATTAATCCTACCTCTACTATCCCCATTAGATGAAGCATTATATTTAAGGCTTCCCAAGGTTTAATTCCCAAAGAGCTAGAGCCTAATTTGGATGACTTCTTTAATGAGAATAATGCCAATTCTTCTCATCCTAATAACATCCCTATCTACCCAATTCATGATTCTAATGATGAAGAAGATGTTTTGACTAGATTTTTCATAGATAAAACTTTCAAAAATTGGAAAATCAATTTGACAACTTTCAACAATGGATGTCCCAAGAATATCCTAGTAGTGAAGCTCTTCCATTAATTTTAGGTCCAAAATGCATTATTCAAAGTGATAAAAATGAAATTGATATATTGCATGGCATTGCTCACATTGTTTTTGATTAAGGTAAAAATAGGTTTTGAAGGGGCCCTGAAACCCTTTACAAAACATCCTTAAGAGAGAATGGCATTAAGAAACCAGAAGGAACATACAACAGAAAAACCAGTAAAGCAACTAGAAAAAACCAGCGAAAAAGCCCCAAAAAATCAACGACAACCAGCCAAACTAGACAAAGCACAGAAAAGGAACTATTTTATGTTTTTCAGGGTATTAGCCAAGTTACTGCTAATCCCATACAATTATTTAATATTATCTCTAAGTTTAGGGATATCCTTAAAAGAAGCCACAATAGCTTTCTTCAAGCTCGCACTAGTTCTGTTTGTCACTCCACCAGGAGTTGATTCCCCGATCCCAGACTCGATTGCATCATCATCAATGTCAAGGTCCACCACTGGTTTGGGAGAGCTGGAGCTTTCAAGGACCTTAGAGATTTACTCTAGGTTCTTAGTGACAATAGTCAAGATATTCAGAAACATTCCCAATAGGTTTTTCAATGCCGCTTTACATTCTTCTAGATAGTCAATTTGAGCTTCCATCTTCTTAGCTTTTTCCTCCATGTCTTGCTTCCATTACTTCTGGTCCCTTTCATCTTCCTTCCTTTTCTCTTCCATCTACTTCCCATTTTTTTCCAGATTCTTTAAAAATTCATAAGTCCGCCTATCAAAACCCAATCTAGCCTCAATAAGGTTTTTGAGATTATCTAGGAATAACCCTTCTCCAGCACCCTCCTTATCCTTACTCAGACTATCCTTAGCCATTTCCTTCTCGGGTTCCTTATTTTTCTCCTTCTCAATATCCATTTCTTTTTCCTCATTAACCTTATCATCCTTCTCCACCATAGGCTAGTTGTTGACATTGCCTAAGCTAGCACTGTGAGTAGGACTATCTTGGTCGGACACATCCTCAAATTCACCTTCCTCTTCCCCCATGTCCTCATCTTTCCAAATTTCCTCACTTCCAGACTCATCCATTTCCATTTCACTGCCAACTTTTCTAGTATCCTCTGTGTCATTCTTTTCCTCTTGGGTGTTCATCCTAGTAGCACTCTTGCTCTTTTTTCTCTGATTTGACTCTTCCTTGCTGGGTCTACCTTCCTCTAGCTTTCTCTTGCCTTTCCCTGGAGAAGCAGACAATTTCTTATTTTCTTGAATAGAAAGGATTTTGGAGTGCTCATATATGAGCAGAATGAGGCCACAATGAAGCACCAGGTTCGAAGGATTCTTGTTGTGTTTGTTGAGAGACCTCAACAAAGAACTGAAGAGGTAGTAGGGCAGGGAAACCCTTTTCTCATGCCTAAAGTGGTTTAATAGGACAAAATTATATGTGTGGGCCCTAGTAAAATGATCCTCCACTGTAATATGTTCCATGATAGCATTCAACACACAGCCCCGAATTTTCTTAATGTTGGAAGCTTCATAATAACCCCCGTGGCTTTACCAATTTTAGCATACCTGTTATTGGAAACTTTAAGATCTCTAAAAAAATTGAGACCTGAGTGGGGCATACCTGTTATAGTTCCAATCAGGCCTGCATCCAATTTGAACCTCACACCATGGATTTTAAAAGACCCGTTACTCCAGTTTTCAGTAATTTTGGAGACTGCAATATTAACCCTACCTTTATCATAATCAACCAGCTTCTCCATAAAATTCATCAAGGACCCTTTTTCCCGCTTCATCCATACTTTTGGCATTTCCTTCCATATGGATATATTATTTGGTTCCTCCCTCCTTAGATCCCCTCCCATATTCAAGTTCAAAATATGACCTCTGTTCTTCTGCAAACTCAAAGTTTCCTTCTCGTTGTCTCTCAAAATTTTGAAAATGTTAACCCATAAAGTATGTGGAGGATTAATATCTTTGATCAAAATTCTGCCACTTTGCCAAGTAATCACAGCCTTTCTATAAATGCATAAATTACTCATTTCAACTATCATAATTATGCGGTCCTTCTTTCCCCATGAATCTATCCTTTCTTACGAGATCTTTAATACTAAAATTAATATTATCTGTAGACGTCTAAAAATGGTCAAGGCTTCTAGAGTCATACTTTAACATTTACGCATTGCCTTATCTTAGGGTTCTTGCATAGCATTAACATTTCTTCTATGTTGTGCACTTGGTCTTTATCATTTGTGAGCATCGAGTCCTTCTTCTGCATTCCTCATTTTTCTCGCTTTCAAATTAGGTCTTGTCGATAGCAATCTTCAGTCATGATTTTGGTTGATCTTATCCTGTCGCATCATGGTGCATGCTCATTTATCATCATTTTGGACATCGTCAATCCTAATCATTGATAGAATTAGGGTTTTGTCCTCTTGTCAATCTTTCAATCATCTTTAGCTTGTTAGTAATCATTTGTGATTATCAACTTGTCAATCTCATCATTTTGCGATCGATTCGTCATCAATCCTTGTCCTTGTCAATATTGTCATTTTGTGATCGATTCGTCATTGATCCTTGTCCTTTTCAATCATGTCAATTTGGATCAATTAGTCATTGTTCCTCGTCAATTGGCACTTATCAATTTGATCTCCTTGTCAATCTTGGTCAATTTGTCATTGATTTTTGTCAACCAATCTCAATCATTTATCAACATTGATCCTTTGTTAATCAGAATCATGATCGTACCTACATTAATTTCTTGTTGTCTTGACCTAATGCCTTGTCCTCTTATTTATGGGGTTTTATGATTTGTTCATTTAATCCTTTTCTTCTTCTTTGTGGGTTAAATAAATCTATTTATTTAGTCCTAGGTCTCTTTCATGAATTAATTAATGGATGAAAACCTATTAATTAACTCACCTAATTTCCATTTCATCTTTTTCCTCAATTTTCTACTTTGCTAATTTCTCCTAATTCCTAATTTCTATTTCTATTTCAATCTTGTCATAATTTGTCATACATCTTGCATAGCAACTTGTCATAATTTGTCATAATTTGTCATACACCTTGCATAGAAATTGTCATACATTTGTCATAATGTTGCCATTCTTGATTTGAATTTCCTTTCAAATCTCTTCATGCTAATCTTGTCCTCTCTCCAATTTGTCTATAAATTGGATGATTTTCTTTAATGAAAAGATCAATCAATCACATTTTTGAGTAAACTTATACTGTGAATTTCATCTCTCAACAACTTGCTTTCCACTTGCATTTTGCACTTGTAGGTGAGATCCACATAAAATTTGAAGGTGAAAGAAGAACAATGGAGCCACATGAAGGAGATATATGTGTTAGTTTGCTTTGATTTCATTTGATTTGAATATCTTGTCTTTATGTCTTCATTGATTGGATTGGGATTGTTTTCATAACAGCTTTAGGTTTTGTGGTTGTCCTAATTGCTATTGTTTTGATGATTTTCAATTTTCCTGATCTACATTTTGGTGAACCCGACATGAAATAACCTCGTAACCATGTTTTGAGTGCTTTTTGAGCTATTTGCAGGTGAACAAACTCAAGAAACAGGGTGACTCAGAGCTTTCTGGACACTTTTGCGCCTATGTTGAGGCATTCTGCCCCTATGTTGATGGGTTCTACACCTGTGTAGATGGATTCTATGCCTGTGTTGATGGGTTCTATGCCTATGTTGATGGGTTTTGTGCCTGTGTTGAGTCATTCTGTGCTTGTGTAAGGCCAGAAACAGAGGTAAAATTAGTTGTTTTTACTTGCAAGTTTGTTTGTTTTCATTCTGTTTTCTGCATTCTGGTTTTTCTTTGGTGCTAATTCTTTGTGCAGCATCTTGGTATTACGTGTGACAAAGACTAAAAAATACAACTACTAACGAATCTTATGCAGAATGTGGTCAAAGACTCTCATTAAAACATCTTGCTTGCAATTTTTAAAGTAGTTGCACATTTCATTTCTTAAAGGTTAATGAACACCATGCATGCTTTGTCTATTTTTAATTTGATTGCATGTTTTAACCCTTAGAACTGGGCCTGCCTCCCAATTTGCCTAGCACTTCGCATAGGCATTAGTGAGAGGGAATGACCCAAAGTGGTGATGGGCTAAAGCCAAGCTCTTTTGAACCACTCTAAATAACTGTGGATGCAACAAAAGTTGTAGACAATGGGTGTTGGAATGGTATTGCGACAATTTATTCACCGAGTCAATACCCACCCGAACGGATGCCCTTACTAGAATCTCTTATTTTTAGATGCCAAAATCCTTCTATCTGTTGGCTTAGACATTGTGATATGCGCATGTCGAAGACACCTCTCATGTACTCCTCAGTTAGAGATAGAAAGTTCTTGGGAAGTGATGCCCCTTGAACTCGAAGCTTGGTATGCCCAAGAAGTGAGTGCACTATAAGGGGGAGCTAGTGCTACCAACCATCTAGCTATCCGGCTGGGTGTTGTATTTTATGGTTAGAGGATTCAATAGATATAGCCCTTGCCAACCATAGGATTTGTTGTCAATGTGCTTGATTGTCTTGAGTCAAAGTCAAACAAACATATTGTCTTCCGTGATTGTCAAAAGTTAAATCAAAAACAAACTTTCAAAAGTGCTCATAATCAACTTGGGTTTTGAAAATCAACAACCTTCAATTCAAAACAAAATCCAAACAAAAGCCCAAATTTGTCCAAGTATTCATCCAACATTGGAACATGGCTTGTCAAGACATTGAATATCTTTGTTTCAAAATTCATGTCACTTTAGACTAGGTTTTGCATAGTCCAACTTAGGTCCTAGGACATATTGTCATCTCCCTTAATTTTAGTCCTTTTCATTGCAAGCGTCCTCATTTTTCACTTAGGTTCAAAATAATTTCCCTAAGTTTGCATTTCATTGTCATATCTAAGCTAGATTTCCATTTAGGTGACATTTGTGCATTATCCTTGTCCTGCTAAAATTAGGTCTTCCCTAGGTTGCATTTTTCATATTCCAAGTCATTGGTCTTCATGTATCCTTATCATTGTATTGTCATCTTGTCTTGGCTTCATCTTGTCATATCATATCCTTAGATCATTTTCATGTCATATCCTAAGTCATTGTCATAATCATTGTCTTCTTGCATTTAGTCTCAAAAATTTGGTTTGTCAAACTTGAAAAATAAAAAATTTGGATGATACCCTAAGTTGTTGTTAGGGAGTCTTGACTTTGTCTAAAATTTTTCCTTTCATTAATATCATTTTTGTCAAACCTAGCTTAGTATCCAAGCATATAGGTGAGACATTGTCAATTTGTCCTATTGTCATTTGGTCCTTTGTCCTTTAAGTTCTTGGCTTCATTTCAACTTCCCAAGGTTGGGTCTTTAGGTTTGCATTCCAAAAAGTTTGTCTAAATCTTGAAAAAAAAAAAAAAATAGGTTGCACTTAGTTGCATAACATTATCAAACCACAGAAACTCAAAGGTCCAAAGCAAGGTCACATTTTCATTGCATTTAGTTGCATCTAGTTGTCATTCCAAAAATTCAAAGGGTACAAAAACATTAAGTTGCATTGTCATCCTTTTAGGTTGCATTTGTTAATCCCATTAGTTGCATTTGCATAGTGACATGTTTGTTGAAATGAGGTCTCAACCTTCTTACGAAGCCATGTCATCACAATTGAGAAATCAATCATGTCAATCCAATCTCTACATGTCTCAGAACTTGGATCAAACTTATCATGATGATGTAAATGTCCAAATACAAAAACTAGAGGAGAAACTAGCTCAAGAAAAGGAGATTTTGGAACAAAAAGTGAAAACAATTGAGAAGAATAGATCATGAATGTCCAAAATATTTAAAAAATTTCCAAGTTGAAATCCAAATATTGAGCCAATTGATGTAAGATCTCTTATTGAACGATCAAACAAACTAGATCTCCTCTCACAAATAGAGATGATGAAACAATTTCAAGAAAAGAGACAACAACAAGAACAAGAAGGTGTTTACTATCAATCACATTTTCAACCATCACAACCAATTGTTCAATAGTTCCAACATTTCCAACAGACACAACCAATGGTCCAACATATACAACCAGCACAACCAATGGTCCAATTTCAACAATATGTCCAACCAACTATTAATTATCAACAACAAACTCAGTATCAACAACTACAATCACAAATTCAAAAAAAAAACTTACAACACACACCAAGCGAAATTTTGAACATGTCAAACCAATTTGTTCAACATCTAGTTCGAAATCAAAACATGACATGAGACCAAAACCAACTCCTTTCCAAACAAGTTCAAATTCCAGATACAACTATGTCAAAACCTTGAAAGAAAGGTGGCCTTATTGCAAGGATCTTAAGGAAACTACCAAGTGAGTTCTTTGAGGAAGATCAAGATAATACACTTATGTCTAGCAATGCCTCATCCCCCCACAAACAAATTGACTCTCCAGTGGCATCTATCCCTACACCTTTAGAAGTTTCCCAAGAACCTTCCATATTGTCCTCATCAAACAATACACCCAAGGATGAAATTATCCAAGGGCTATCCATAGGTGATTTCCAAGATAATCCAATTCATGATGCACATCCTTGTCATGTTTCAAAAATACAATACCCAATGCCACCATGCACTTTATTGCCATTACCTATTTTAGAGGACCCCATTTGAAGTCCTTCTTCCTCATGTTCAAGCATTGATTCCTTGCCAGAATCCATCACAAATGTTCAAAGTGCATTTCCTTCATGCCAAAACATTGATCCCTTGTCAGAATCCCCCATGCATATCCAAAGTCCAACCCCATGTCAAGAGGATAATTTAGAGCATGAAGAAACGTGTCTTAAAATAGATCAAGATCAAGATCTTAAAACCTTATCATCCCATCCAATTGTTGACCAGGACCCCATCTTCCTAGACACTCATGACAATTCCCCTATTCTTGTCCATCCTATCCAAAGTCCTATTGACACTCCATTCCTCGAGCAAGATCAAGATATCCCAGTCCATCCAATCCCAAACGATCCCCTTCCATTTCATGAAAACAATGTCCTTTCAAATCCCATTGGCATTCTACTTCCTAAGAAAGATCAAGATATCCTTTATATCCTTTCCGATGATCCCATTAAAAGTCAAGAGAAAAGCACCTTTAAAGAGGATTCCAATGATCTTCCTCCTTGTCAAGATCAAATTATTCCTTTAAATCCTCCACAAGATCCTTTTGTTCCTCCATCTCCTTGTCTTAATCCTCCATACACACCCCAAGATCTCATTTCTTTTGATGATCCCATTATTTCTCCCATTCCATCTCTTGAAGAGCCTGTCATTGATCCATGTCCACCATACAATCCTAGTTTCCCTTGTGATCCTGATCCCCCTAGTGATCCTGATACCCCTCATGATTCTAATGTGTCAGTGCAAGATGTTCATGAACCCTCGACATGCATAATGGGTTCTTCCACTTTGGTGCAATCCGATCCACTTCAAGATCTCATTATTTCTCTCATATCATATCCACCTCATAATGGACTCGCATCTTCTTCTTGAAGAAAAGAGTATCCTACAAGTCACGATATTCATAAAGGCAAAGGAGTAGATCTCCATAAGCAAGAATCCCTTCATGTTAAAGAAAATATTAAGGGTCATGGCCTCAGTGAAATTCCTCAAGACGCAGGTACCCCTACTAAATCCAACATCCCTTCAAAATCCAAACATATCCCTTCCCCTTTATCCCTTCCATCCATCTTATGTCCCTATAATATCCCTTCATCCTCTATGCAAGGTCAGCAAAGGCACAAATCCTTGAGTAAATTTCATCAATCCAAAAGAACTCCATTTCATTCATATCCATCCATGCATTCCTTTCCCCCTCCAAGCAATTTGGATACCAAGCATAAAAGTCATAAGTCTAAAAATCCACATGTATTCAAGGATCAACATGTCCAATCTAATCAACATGTCAAAGCTAAGAAAAATATGATCCAAAAAGAAAAGTTAAAATCCAAAAGGTCACAAAGGCCCATTGCTCAAAAACAAAAGTTAAAATCTATATGGGTTCCTAAATCCCTTGTGTTGGCAATGCATTCCAAGGAACCACAAAAGCATGAAAAATAAAAAACCATGTGGATCCCTAAGCGGCTCCTTGAAGCACAAAAGCCTAAAGAAACATCCAACTTGGCATCCAAAATTGTTATTCCTCCATCCAAACCTTCTGATTCTATTCCTCCACCACCTTCTTCATCCATTTTGGGCCCTTATGTCCCAAAATCCATAGCCTTTCCTTCCTCAAAATCTCAATATCCAAAATACATCTTTCCTCCATCAGTCCATCACCCCTCAAGGTGTGTGCCAATGTCGATCTTGCCAATATTTCTATCCACTCAAGCACAATTCTTCCAATACCCTATCCATTATCCAATGCATATTTTCCATCCTTCCATCCCTCTGGTCCAATCCTTTGCATAAATCCTCGCCTTAGTTTCATCTCTTTTTCCATGTCCTTATCCTACCAACGTCTTTGAGCATACTTTTAAAGGTCATGGTCCATTTTTTTTCAAGGTTACTATCCAAACAAAAATATATTTGAGTCCTTCTTCCATCCCCTATCATGTGTCCATCTTCTATTGAAAATGTCAAAATCAAAAAAAAAAAAAAAGTGAAAAAAAAAAGACAAAAAACAAAAAAAGTAAAGAAAAAATAATTCATCAACTGGTGAAAACCTATCCAACAGGCGGCTTGGGCAAGTACCGTGATAAAAACCTAGCAAATAGGCGTCATGCGTAATCTATGAACTTCTTGCATACCATACTTGGGGACAAGTTTACTCCTATCATATCCTTTTGTCCTTCATTGTTCCATTATCCTATCAAACCCATGTCATACTCCTTCATATCCTATTGCCCTTCATTATCCTATCATACCATGTCATACTCCTTCATGTCCTATTACCCTTACTTGTCCTATCATCCCTCATGTCCAATTTCCCTTTCCATAATTGATCTTGACAAGGCTGAGGATCGTCATGAGCATCATGCATCTTGTTTCCAGCTTTTAGTCCATCACAGCTTTTGGTCTTTATCCATTTGCTTATTATAACCTTTCATCCATATTCCCTAGCTTATTGCAACTTTCTGCCACTATCCCTTAGCCTATCCTGACCTTCAGTCCATGTCCCTTAACCATTCTTGGTCTTGCTTATCGTATCCATATCTTATCACTATCCATACACTCTTTTTTCATTCCTTGATCTTGATCTGACACAAGGATGCAAAATTTAAACATGGTTTCAAAAACCTCTTGACATGTCCCTCATGCCATGTCACTACTTTACATTGTCATATCCAATATTTTGTCCCATTGTCTCCATAATAAAAGGCCTTTGTCTTCCCTCTATCCACCAACATTTCAACAAGCCTATTTATTCACCTATAATATTCCTTGCCTTGCTAGACACTGGGGGCAAAATCCTTGTGCATATGTTTTGGTCCTGGTCGTTGTATATGTCTTTCAAATTTTCATTAGGTTCACGCCCCTTGTCATGATCAATTACTGGAGTTATTGCTGCGTGCGGATTGGAGCTTTCTTATCATATAATGTCCTGAACAAATCCCTAAAAATCAAATAATGTCTTGAACAAATCCCTAAAAATCAAATAATGTCCTGAAAAAATCCATAAAAATCAAATAATGTCTTGAAAAAATCCCTAAAAAGTCAAATAAAGTCCTGAAAAATGAACAAAAAAAAAAAATTGTAAAAAAATCGAAATTCCTACAAAATGAAAACATCAAAACCCAAAAAAATATTTCTTTGGCATTTTGCATTTTGTCAATAAATGGTCCCCTTTGTGCATAGATAGATCGTTGAGCATACATCCAATGACAATCAATCAAACATTGTGCTTTAATGAAATCACACATTAATAGATAAACTGTTCGACCAAGCAAGCATTCAACCTGATCACAGTTGTCACATCAATCAAAATAGCATCAACATTACCATTGGTCCTTGTAACTATTATCATGGGTCTTATACAGGGTGTGGTATACTCGAAACCAGACTGTGTCCTGTCTTAGATGGGGTACTGCATTCCCTGGAACTAGACAGCATGATCCTTCTTGTTTTCCACTTTTGGCAATGATGATCAGACTGTTTGTTTGACTTGGTTGCATTTGTGTGTCTTATCTTTTTACTAATTTATCTTTGGCTTCGATCATGTTCCTATGTTGCTCAATGATGTCACTGAGTGATTTAGAGTGACCAAGATGGTGATTTAGAGTGACCAGGATGGTTCATGGTCCCTTTCCTTTTTTGTTGTGTTTGTTGTTTGTGGAATATTTGTCACAAACTGAGGCAACTATATCATTGGGTGTCTGTGATAAGTACATTCACTTTGTGAACACCACACATACCTTGACCCTTGGTGTATGCACCCTAGGATGCTTCACTCATTCGTTGTGTGCGATTAGTCTATCTTTTGCAAAAGGAGTTGCATTCCAGCTCTGGCCTTCAATGCCATGATGCTCTGCATCCACTTTGCTACAATAAATAAAGGTTCTCACCTACTTATGTGCATTTGTGAAAGCAAGTTTTCTTTCATCTCTAATTGTCCTCTGTCTGATTTCTTCTTACTAACATTTCTTCTATCAGTCTTGGCAATCCGTTCGAACCTATCATCTTCTGTCATTCTTATCGATCACTTGGCCTCTTTTCTGGATTTTTCCGGCCAATTCCTCGAGGGGGCATGCATATGTTATTGTTATTGTCTAGGGCATTTTCATTATTGTTCTTTGAAACAATGCTTAGAATCGCATTGTCTCAAAGAGGGGCAAAATGTAGACGTCTAAAAATGGTCAATGCTTGTGGAGTCATACTTTAACATTTGTGCATTACCTTATCTTAGGGTTCTTGCATCGCATTAATATTTCTTCTATGTTGCGCACTTGGTCTTTATCATTTGCGAGCATCGAGTCCTCCTTTTGCATTCCTCATTTTTATCGCTTTCGAATTAGGTCTTGTCAATAGCAATCTTTAGTCATGATTTTGGTCGATCTTATCCTGTCGCATCATGGTGCGTGCTCATTTATCATCATTTTGGACATCATCAATCCTAATCGTTGATAGAATTAGGGTTTTGTCCTCTTGTCAATCTTTCAATCATCTTTACCTTGTTAGTAATCATTTGCGATTATCAACTTGTCAATCTCGTCATTTTGTGATAGATTCGTCATCGATCCTTGTCCTTGTCAATCTTGTCATTTTGTGATCAATTCGTCATCGATCCTTTTCCTTTTCAATCATGTCAATTTGGATCAATTAGTCATTGTTCCTTGTCAATTGGCACTTATCAATTTGATCTCCTTGTCAATCTTGGTCAATTTGTCATTGATTTTTGTCAACCAATCTCAATCATTTATCAACATTGATCCTTTGTTAATCAAAATCATGATCATACCTACATTAATTTCTTTTTGTCTTGACCTAATTCCTTGTCCTCTTATTTCTAGGGTTTTATGATTTGTTCATTTAATCCTTTTCTTCTTCTTTGTGGGTTAAATAAATCTATTTATTTAGTCCTAGGTCTCTTTCATGAATTAATTAATGGATGAAAACCTATTAATTAATTCACCTAATTTCTATTTCATCTTTTTCCTCAATTTTCTAATTTGCTAATTTCTCCTAATTCCTAATTTCTATTTCTATTTCAATCTTGTCATAATTTGTCATACATCTTGCATAGCAACTTGTCATAATTTGTCATAATTTGTCATACACCTTGCATAGAAATTGTCATACATTTGTCATAATGTTGCCATTCTTGATTTGAATTTCCTTTCAAATCTCTTCATGCTAATCTTGTCCTCTCTCCAATTTGTCTATAAATTGGATGATTTTCTTCAATGAAAAGATCAATCAATCACATTTTTGAGTAACCTTATACTGTGAATTTCATCTCTGAACAACTTGCTTTCCACTTGCATTTTGCACTTGTAGGTGAGATCCACATCAAATTTGAAGGTGAAAGAAGAACAATGGAGCCACATGAAGGAGATATCTGCATCGGTTTGCTTCGATTTCATTTGATTTGAATATCTTATCTTTATGTCTTCATTGATTGGATTGGGATTGTTTTCATAATAGCTTTAGGTTTTGTGGTTATCCTAATTGCTATTGTTTTGATGATTTTCAATTTCGTGATCTAAATTATCTTCCCCGTGCCAAATAGTTTGAGCTTTGGAATTAACACCTAGGTTCACTAGGCCATCCACAACCAATTTTTTTCTCTAAAGGCATGTTCATTTATGATAACTTTAAAGCTATCAATAATTTCTCTAGTTTTAAAAATTATGTTTTCTATAGACCACGATGGCTCAGTTTCCCCCTTAAAGCACTTGATAATATTTAGTGAGTCTCCCTCCAACTATAAGTTGTCATGATTTAGGTTGTTAGCAATAATCAAAGTATTCAAAGCTGTTGAAGCTTCTGCATAATGACTAGTTTGATTACCTAGAGGACGAGTGACAGCCACTAGGCAACTTCTAGCAAAATTTCCTGACAATGCCCCCATAACAAGCTTTACCCGGATTCCCCTTTGATGCCCCATGAAAGTTGGCCTTTATCCATCCCTAAAGTGGAAAGCACCACACCAGACCTTCCCTACCCTTCTCCTTACTTGATTTGGTTATAGAAAGGTTCCATCTCTCAATAAAGTCTTCTTTAGTTGCTAAACCATGATCAGTACCATTAAGACATTTGAATATACCCCTATAGATTTTGTCCACCACAACTTCAGGGTTAGCACTTTTATCCCTAAAAATTCTATTATTGTGCTCCTTCCAGATGTTCCAGATAACATTAGGGAAAGTAAGTTTCCAAAGCTCCACATTCTTAGGGTTGGAATTAGGATAGTACCATTGCTGCCAGGACTCCCCTAGAGAGTTCGGGAAAACCCAGCTCAACTTCCACCTATTGAAAATAATTTTCCAAATTTCCTAACTGAAAGTGCACTGGTGGAGAATATGACAAGTAGACTCCTCTTCCTTGCAACAAAGAGAACACCTATTAGGAAAAACAAATCCATTCTTTTGAAGGTTGTCCAAAGTCAACATCTTATTTTGGATAAAGATCCAAAAAAAGATATTAACTTTAGGAATTAACTTCTTATTCCACACTTTAGCCCAAATAGGAATCTCTTCTAGAACTCTATTGTGGATAGCCACAGCCAAAGACACAGAATAATTCACATTCGAGGGCTCCCTCCAAATCAAACTATCATCTTTATTGTCCCTCAAAATTTTAGAAGAAAGAAAAATCTCAAGAAACTTTAATCCCGGACATTGCTGGCTAAACTCAATCCAATTCCCATTTCTCCTGTAAGCACTAACCAAACCCCCATGCTTGTTTTTGAACCAATCTTTCCAATCATTAGGGATTGGAATATCCTCCAAATGTTTATCCAGAAGCCATCTGTCTTCCCAAAATCTCATACTTCTTCCATTCCCCAATTTCCACATTCTTCCAGCAGCAGCCCAACATTTAGCCGATTGAACTGCATCACAAATTGTAGAACCTTCAACAGTAAAAGAGTTATCCAGAAATTCTTTCTCAGAAGGTTGCATATGAAGATATTTCTTTTTCCAGATTAAATTCTATTTGCTTTCCTCCCCTTTCATTCTCTAGATTTGTTTTGTTAATAAGGCATTACTCATAGAGCTAATATTCCTTAAACCCAACCCCTTAGAGGCCTTGGGAGAACAGATTTTGTTCCAAGCTATAAGGGGAATTCTATTCTTGTCTTCCACTCCCGACCAAAGAAATTTTTTTTGGATTCTTTCAATTGCCTCCACAAACTTTCTAGGGATTTTAAATAGTCTGAGAGCATAAATAGGCAAGTTTTGAAGAGTAGCTTGAAGTAGCGTCACCTTGCTCACTTGACTAAGGATAGCTCCTTTCCAACCAGCTAGTTTAGAGTTGAATCTGTGAACCAGCTTAATCCAAAAATTATCCGCATGCTTAATACAAAGGGGAAGCCCCAAGTAAGTAGAGGGAAACTCAGCAATTTTACATCCAAGAATTATTTCATTCCTTAATTGTCTTTGAACAAGGGTGTTGATGAAGAAAAACGAGCTCTTATCCCAATTAATTTTGTGGTCATAAGCAGATTTAGAAATATCCATAATATTCTTCATATTTCTTTCTTTCCTAATAGTAGCTTCTCCCATGGTAATCAAATCATCAACAAACTATTCATGAGTACAAGTAACATTGGATGAAGAAGGTTTCAGTCCTTTGAGATTACCTTCTTCCACATTTTTAATTATAAATCTACCCAAACTTTTAGCTAAAATAGTAAACAAGATAGGGGAGATGGGATCCCCCTGTCTTAGACCTCTAGTGCTTTTGAAGAAACTGGAAGGAGATCCATTAACAATAATAGCAGAGGAAGAAGTTTCCATCAATTGAGAGTAGAGCTGAATAACTTCTTCTCCAAATCCAAAGGCTTTCATAATCCTGAAAAGAAAATGCTAGTTCACTCTATCATAGGCTTTAGACATATCTAACTTAAGAAAAAAGCCCTGATTTTTAGCAGCCATTAGAGAGTGAATATTTTCATGAACTGAAATAATGGAATCTAGAATCTGTCTACCAGGGACAAAACCATTTTGCTGAGCTGAAATAATTCTGGGAAGAATATCCAGTAATCTAGAAGTAAGAACCTTAGACAAAATCTTGTAAATAGAATTACAAAGACTAATAGGTCTAAACTTATTAAGAGAGTCAGCTCCTGAAATCTTCGAAATGAGAACAATGAAGGTTGCATTCAATTCTTTTAAAAGCCTTCTAGAACCAAATAATTCTTTAACTCCTTTACAGATATCAGTTTCCGCAATGTGCCAAAAGGATTGGAAAAAGAACATTGGAAAACTATCCAGACCAGGAGACTTATCTCCCTCAAAAGAAAACACTGTCTTTTTGATTTCCTGACTAGAAGGTATTCGAGAGAGATATTTTTTGTCTTCCTCAGTCAAGGTGGGAGGGATATCCTACAAAATAAGGTTTTGATTACAGAATTCTAGATCATCCACTTCTCCTAGGAGGTTGCTAAAAAAATATAGATCTTCCTTTCTTATGTCATTTTCATCCGTTAAAATTCCCCTATTATAGGATAACCTAGAAATCTTGTTAACCACCCTATGCTTTAGAGCAGCTAAGTGAAAAAACTGGGTATTTTTATCACCTTCCTTGAAATACAAGGCTCTTGATCTTTGTCTCCAAAATGTCTCTTCATTAGAAATAATAGTATGGTATTTAGACAACAAACCATTTTCAACAGATCTCAAATCTTCTGAAAGCCCATACTCTTCGATTTTATCTTGGACTTCTTTAATTTCAGTCTTAATTTGACCTTTAATTTTGAAGATATCACCAAATGTCTCTTTGTTCCAAATTTTAATTTTAGCCTTTATAATATTGATCTTTTTGGCTATTCTAAGTAAAACCATTCCCTCAACCTCAGAGCTCCACCAATCAGCAACATAAACTTCCAAAGATGGATGGGATAACCACACTTTTTCAAATCTTAAAGGGAAATTTCTCTTAGCAAAAAAAGAATTGGGAGTAAAAGAGATAGGGAAATGATCAGATCCAATCTTAATAATAGATGCCAAAGAATAACTATACTTAGATAACCACTCAGGAGAAATCAAGGTTCAATCTAACCTTACTTGAATACGATCAACTCCAGTTCTCCTATTGGTCCAGGTATAGTTAATCCCTTGGAGATCCACATCCATAAGAGTGTGATCATTGATAAAGTCCATAAGATCTTGTTTACCATCAAGCTACAAGGGAAGGCCTCCCATCTTCTCATCCTCTTTAAGCGGTGTATTGAAATCTCCCATTTTTATCTAGCTTTTATCAGAAAACTTTAATCTATCTTTTGCAAGGCTTCTCCAATATTTAAATCTCCTAGCTTTGGTGTTAGGTGCATAGACATTAGTGATAACCCATACAAAGTTATCCTTAATATGCTCAAGCAACACAGAAGTCCTATTGATTTTTAAAATGATTTCCTTACCTATGATAGTATTTTGGTTCCAAAAAATCATTGTTCCTCTGGAGGCACCCTCCGAACTGGTTCCTATAACTCCATTATTTTAAAATATTCTGATCCTTTCCACTTTATCCTTACACATCTTATTTTCTTGAACAAGGACAACATCCGATTTATGTTCTCTTATAATATTACATAACACATCCTACTTATGAGGGGCATTCAACCCTCTTATATTCCAATAAATTATCTTCATACTTTAACCAGGGATAAAGCTGACTCGATGGAGCTCTGTGTTCCATCAGCATGGTTCTTTCAACTTTCCTATTCCCTTTGATTTTTTAAAGAAGGTCTCCCCTTCTTTTTGTTGTGGCTTCCAACATCTGCATTTTTCTTATTCTTCCTTCTAGTTGAGATACCTCCATTGGGTCCTTCCTTATTCGATTTCCCTTCTTTAGTGCTGAGAGTCCTAAGTTTCCCTCCAGGGCCACCATTTCCACACTATTAGATGGGGTTTTGCATTGAGACAACTTAGGGCTTCCATTGGTTAATAACAAAAGAGGCTCAAAATCTAAAATGTTGTAGTCCTGTGCTTCATTAAAGTCCCCCCCATTTGATTTTGTATAAGATGAAGCAGATGCATCATCATTGGAACTCTCCTCTACTTTGTCCTGACTGACCAACCCTCCCTTCTGGTCCTCTGAATCATGTTTTTGCGCATTTGCCTCTATCCTTTGCTCCTCTTCTTTGGTACTTTCTATTTGATTATTAGAGCAGGCACAAATAGGTTTTTCATTATTACTATTCACATCCTTCTTATCCTCATTTTCCAGCTCAATCACTTCCTTATCAGGGACACACTCTACTGTTGGATCTTCTCTCTTATCTTTCATTTGCCATTTGTGCTTCAAACTACTATCACTCTTGGTGTTCTTACTCTTCTTAAGCGGACAAGATTTTGTGCAAGGACCCAACTTTTTGCAATAAAAGGAAGAAAATGAGAGTGATTCATATTCAATCACTTGGGTCCATTTCCCCAATTTAGATATAATCTCAATAGATTGAGGCATATCCGTCATTTGATAAACATTAACACAGATACGAGAAAAAAACAACCTTGATTTAGCAGCAGTCATTGGATTGATCGAGAGAAGTTCTCCAAAAGAACTTGCTATCCCCTTGAAGACTTCCGCATTCCAGAACTCCAGTGGGAGGCTCGAGAGATGCATCCACATAGGCACCGACACAAAAAAGGACTCATCAAGAGAAAGGTTTGGAACCCATTTCTATAAAGCCAAAGTTGACTTGTCGAACATCCATGGTCCTTCACATAGAGCTTTATTCACATCTCCATCAAAATTAAAATCAAAGTAAAAAAAACCCCTAGGCAAAGCTACCACATCCACTTGACCCTTGAGAACCCATTTCCTCCTTATAAAATTCCTAACAATGTCAATGTTAGGCCTAAAACTAGCAATCCTTCCAACTAAGGTCATAGCTAATCCAGACATAGTGAGATCTACTAGCTTATCTGGAATAGAAATAGCAATAACCCCTGTCATAGGATTAGATATATTTTTAACTTCCGGTAGCCCTGATTTTACCAGCGGCTTCACTCCAAAAAGTGAAGACCATTTTTTTTCCTTACCTCTATCATGTGGGTCCCTGATTTTGGAATCTTTGTCTTCCACCATTTTGACTATCTCCTTGTCCCCTTTAGTACCCTAAGATGCCTGGAAAATAGCCTGATTATGAATTCCACCCACAGAAAGACTATCATCCCCAGGAAATCTGCCATTCCCTGATTTGAAATTTGAATTCCTGCTCATTGCTCTCCTTGCCTCTCCACTCCCATTCTCTCCTATGTAATTTATCCTGGAGTCTTACACATTTCTCACATTGTTGATTCTAATGTCATGCCTATAAAGAGTTGTGTTGGGAACTTAGGTTATTCACAACCTCCTACACAAGTCAATTATTCTATTCCTTTGACTAGTTCAATGACTAGCATTCCTACTTTTACTTCAAACATCATGGCTACATCAACTCAAAATTTTACACCTACAACCACAATCCTCCATCTTTATCTATGCCTTCAATGAGTATTCCTATTGTCTCTCAACCAATCAATGTGACACATGGAGGAAATTCATTCAATCATTCTATCCTTCCCTTTAGTGTCCCATTTCCTACTCAATCATCCCCTATACCTACTTACCATAGTGTTCCACCACCCTATTCTCAATTAGTGTCTTCTTTCAATAACATCACACCACCTTCTCAATCAAAGATGTCTAACATAAATTCTTCAACCAAAGCAACCATTAATAACCTTTCCCAAACTGTGTCATCGTTGCAACAACAAATTGCTTCTATGTGTCAATCTAAGTTTAGTGTGCCCACATTTGATGTGGTGAGCCCTCTTTCTCTTGATATTGTTAGAGTTGTCCCTCCTAAACATATTGAAGTCCCTCATTGGGAACTCTATAATGGAAAAGGTGATCCTTTAACACATGTCAAAAAATTCCAAACTTTGTGTATTGAGTTTTCTTATGATCAAAGATTGCTTGCCAAACTGTTTACTCAAACACTAAGAGATAAGGCTCTACAATGGTATTGCTCTTTGCCTTCCTATTCTATTACTTCTTTCCAACAATTAGCAAATACTTTTATTAAAGAATTTCAAAACAACATAGGTCCTAAAATCACTTTGACTGATTTAATGCATTGTAAACAAGATGTTAAAGAAAAAGTGATTGATTTCATTGGTAGATATAAGAATTTGTATTCTCAAATTTATTTTCCAGTTCCTGATGATATTCAAATAATTTTGATTTCTAATTTTCAAAAATACATTAGGGACAAACTTCTCATTTTTGAGTTTACTTCCTTTCCATAGTTGTGCACAACACTTAACAATTATCAACTCACTATGAGTCAACTAGAGAAATGTACTCCTATGGCTCTGAGTGATAAGGGTGAGATTGCTCAACAACCATTTGCGAATTTCAAACCAAATAAAGGCTTCAACAAATTTAATGACACTATCATCAACAATAACAATGTGAATGCTACAACAGGTGTGCCTCCTATTTCTAAATTTTTCAAAAGAGAATGACAATTTACTCCTTTGAATGAATCTTTACATAGCATTATATCTCAGTTGTTACAAAGAAAACTCATCACATTTCATCCAATAAAACTAGTTGACCCTTCTAAGGCAGCCTCACTTTGCTTTAATAATAATTCCTTTTGTCAATTTCATCGTCAACCTGGTCATGATAGTAACAAATGTTTTGCATTAAAAAGTAAGATTGAAGATCTGATTGATAATAATACTATGTCAATGGTAGGTGTGAATGATAAAGGAAACAAATTAGTAGCTCCTCCTAATCAAAATCTTAGATTTTTATTGATCCTTTACTCTCTCATACCTCTAACATGACTGAGACTAGACATATCTCTTTCTCTCCCTCTGATCTTATTACCATAGCTCCAAATTTAGTGAATATGGTAGAGAAACAAGAAACACCTAAGTATTCATGTATCACATTTGACCCTAGTGATACTATTAGAGCACCTAATGGACCCTTATACATAGTTGAGAAGATTCAAGATAAACCTTATTGTGGTGTTCTTATCAATCCCTCTTGCATGGCTAATGTCATCAGTAAAGAGTATATTTTCACTTTACGTTTGCATAAACCAATCTATGATTATACTAATATGGTCATTAAGTTATTTGATGGATTTTATTGTCCTACCATTCATTCTATCATACTCCCTATTAAGGTTCACTCTAAATTTGTAGATGTTAACTTTGTTGTCATTTCTTCATCTAAACAATTATGTGTGAAGTTAGGCTACCCTTGGGTATCTTCCATGAAGGATATTGACTCTCCAATACAAAAGTGTTTGAAATTTCCCCACAATGGAGAAATCATAACTATTAACCATAGCTTATTTTGACCAACCGAAAGAAGCCTAGGTGTTCGTATTGATTTCTTTGGGCCTCAACAATTTCAATCTCTTCCACCAAGAAGTGATGATCTCTTTCAATATTATAAAAAATGGAATAAATATATTACCATATCCTTAAGCCAACCTCGCACTCCAACATTTGATATTCTCATCATTCTTGAAGATGAAGTTCTTCATCTAATGGATAGAACTAATCTTCCTCCTAAGGAAGATTCCCAGCCTATTCCTATGGATGAAACTATGCCTTCTCCTAAGAAGAACAATAATATTTGTACTAAGTTTAGACATGTGCCTCTTCCTCATGATGGACTTGTTCTCCTTCCTACACCAAAAATTCCTCATTTATATGGTGCAGTTTCATCTCCTTGCTCTTATAGAGAGAAGAGACCTTCCTCTCATCTTGTTCAACCTAAACTTCCAACTACCAAAGATGAGAATATTTATCCTTCAAAAAATATTCTTCCTTTCATAAATATTCCTCCTTCTTAGCCTTCCACTAAGACTTGATGAAATCATTGTGTGAGAGATCATCGATGAAAATGGTGAGCTAGAGCTCGTGAAGTTGTTTCTCAAATTATTCAATCTCCCAAAACACCAACAATTGACATAATTTCCTTTTCTCCTACACAAGATGTTGAACCTAAATCTCCAACTCATAAGTTGCAGAAAATATGTGATGGTTTTACTTCTATTCATGTTAGAGCTCCTCCTTCTATAAATCTTCATGAAGAAATAGGTGAAAATGTTATTCATGATGGCAATACAATTTCTAATGCTTTTGATAGTGAATATGAATATGTTGATGTTGACAAACATTTATCTACAAAATTTTCAAAATCCTTTTTCCTAGCTCCTCGAATCAAACAAAGTGACTTAGAACATGGGCATAGTCCTTGTTTGGATCTTGTGATAGCTCCATTTGTTGTGTTGTATATTTCTCCTATGGCATGTTTCCTACCTTCCCAAAATAGTGATCAGTGAGATCGGGAGGTGGATGTCGTGCTAGACTAGCTGCATTAGCATAGTATCTTCTACCTCTCTCTCTTCTCTTTCTCTTTTGTGACCATTCTTCTATGTGTATTCATGTTCTTCTATTTTGTTTTCCCTAGTATTTTCTACTTGAGGATGATCCAAACCATTGAGATCTCTTTTGGTCTCTTTCATGTTGACTCAAAAGACACCTGTGTTCCCTTTCTTCCAAGGTAGTTTCCTTTTTTGGGGAATGAGGACTATTCTATGCATATATATACATGATATACATGAGTTATCATACAAGAACAGACCCCAAGGAAAGGAAAACTAACTAGTGTTTGGTGTTATATGTTCATTATCCTTGGGTTTATTTCTTGATTGGGGGATAAATCTTTGTGATAATGTGATCTCTCTCTCTCTCTCTCTCTCTCTCTCACACGCTCTGGTATATCCTACCTTGATAAGGCATGCACGATCTCTTTAACATGAGGGCATACACTCCACTCATATTTTCTTTCTTGGTACTTAAAGTTACTTTTTCAACTTGAGCTTTGTAATTTTTTTTGGTATCTTTTTTTTTTCATGACTCATAGTGAGGGGAACCTTGCTACTTGCAGTCATGGTTCTTCCCTTTTGATCTTCCCTTTTACTTTTTCAATTGAAGTCATAAGATCCTTAGTCCCCTAGGGGCTTGGTGTATCTGGCCTCATTAACATAGTGAAAATCTTTCAATCTAGTTTCCTTGTACTTTACTAGTAGTATTGGCGTATGCTTATACTCCTACTAAAGTGGGGGCTAAATGTAGCATCATAAAATCCCAACCCTGTAATTTTTTACTGCATTTGGGTCTTCACATTGGCCAAACAAATCCATAAGCCTGATTGGAGACCTGAGACATGCTTGCACCTCCCAAAATATGCATTTCCAAGCATCCCACACTTTCCTGCTGCACTTCTTGTCCTGGATTAGAGAAGGACAGGGGCATGACACCCTTGTCCTTGCCCTATTTTGGGCCCTCTCCACTTAAGTCCTACATTGGGCTTGTCAATGAGAAGAGAGAAAAGGTTTTTTATGTCGGTGTAAGATGAAAAATCAGTTACAAATCCTTATTGGCAAGTATATAAGATGCATTTTCCCCTCATTTGTAGAAGTTCAATCAAGTGAAGGGGTTCAATAAGTTCAAGAAGCAAAATCAAGCATTCAAGCATTCCTTTCAAGCATGGAGTATCTCAAGTCTCCTTTAAAGGCTAGGTGTTGTATTCAAGTCAAGGATTCAACCATTGAAGAGGAGATCCCTATCAACAATCAAAGCATTTAATTCTACATATCATTTCAAACAACTCTATCAACATTTCAATTGCATCCTCTCTTGAGGTGAATTCTATTTTAGTCATTTACTTTCATTTACTTGCAAGTACTTTTCAATATTTGGTTAATTCCAAAACCAGGGTTTGACCTAAAGGCAAATCCCTAGTCCCTACAACATTTCCTCTCTTTTTTGTGTGTAGGTTGTAGGTGCATAGTTGTATTTGCAGGTTTAAGCTTCATTTTCAGGGATGGAAAAACCATTTTTGGTATGTGGATTTTTTGGAGGACTGAGTACACTTTCAACACGGTCTTGATAACTTTTGCTCAAATTTATAGGGGAGCTCTATCTCAACATTTCACTGCTAATTTCAAGTGCACAACTTCATCCCACATTTCTATCTCAAGTTATTATAATTTATTTGCTATCTTTACACTTATTCTCAATTCACTTTATTCTCCTATCCATTCTAAAAGAGGGGTTACTTTTACTTTCCAAATTTATTGCCAATTCGCTTAGCATCCAACCTCTCTCCAATGATATTGGATCTATTGAATTCAACCCCCCTCTTTTAAATGTAATGCGTGAAAGAGGTTGAAGAGGATCCTTTGTGAAACTTGCACTCTTTTCTTGAGGAGGGTAAAGCTTTCCACTTGATCTCATCCTTATTTATCACCATTACATTTTGGTGAACCCGCTGTCCTACATGCTTGACATATCACATTATTGCATATTTTCGTTTACAAGTTTAATTTTCTTGAAAAAAATTTTGGTTAATTCATTCAAAACCCTAGTTGTTAAAATTGGAATTGAACTTGTGTTTTGGAAAAAATGTTATCTATTATTTTCAATCTGAAAATTGCATTAAATTCAATTTCTTATTTGTCTTGTTCAATTTGCAAATCATTTTTTCAAAATTAAGTGGTTAATGGTCAAAACCCTAATTTTCAAAAATCAACTTGAACTTGTGCAAACATTGGATTTACATTAAATTTTCAGATTTAGAACTATTTTTCACTTTTGTCTTCTTGCCTAAAAAATAATTTTTTAATTTCCCTCCCTTTTCCAAAATTAAAAATTAAAAAATTCAGTGGAGGTTATAAAACCCTAATTTTTTAATTCACTTGGATTTTGTGTAAAATTCAATCAATTTCAACCAATTTTAGTTCTTAAAACATTATCCAAGGCGGCCTTATCCATTAGGTTTGACCTTTTTCAAATTTGGAATTGAATTTCTTATCTTTTTCAAGACCCTAGTAGGGTCCTATTTTCAAATTCAAACCTTAATTTTGCATATCTAAACTTTGTAAAATCAACCATTTTTTTTTGGTTATCTTTAAAATCATCATAGTTTCCATCCTTGAAAATTTCCAAAATGTTGGTTGGACCATGTACAACTTCAACACGGTCACTAACTTTTTCTCAAAATTTTGGGAGATTGTTATGACTATATTTAATTGCTTAAATCTAGAAAATTGGTTGATTTTGTCGAATTTTGAACCCTCTAAAATAAAAAAAAACTTCCCAATTTCAACATCATAACTTTCAAGAAAAAATTGAAAATTAAGAGGTTAATTGTATTCTGCCCTAATTTTAAAAATACTAATTTTAAAGTTAAGTGGTATCCCATTGGCCCTTATTTCATTTTATTCTTATTTTGGAAATCGTGTCATTTCTTCTTTCAACAAATTTCAAATTGTATAGTCATTATTTGTGCATTATTCAATTTTGCAAACTTTCTTCCCAAAAATTCAAAACTCAAATTCAAATTTTCCCTCTAGTGCATTAGTTTTACCACTATTAGTCCTACCTCTACTATCCCTATTAGACAAAGCATTAGAATTAAGGTTTCCCTAGGTTTAATTCCTGAAGAGATGGAGCCTAATTTGGGTGAATTCATCAATGGGATAACGCTAATTCTTGTCATCCTAATAACATCCCTATCTACCCAATTGATGATTCCAATGATGAAGAAGAAGCTTTCACTAGAGTTTCCATAGATCAACTTTCAACAATGGTTGTCCCAAAAATATCCTAGTAGTGAAGCTCTTCCAATAATTCAAGGTCTAAAATGCATGACTCAAAGTGATCAAAATGGAATTTCTCACATTTTTTATTCTAATGTAATACCTATAAAGAGTTGTGCTGATAACTTTAGTTATTCACAACCTCCTACACAAGTCAATCATTATATTCCTTTGACCAGTTCAATGACTAGAAGTCCTACTTTCACTTCAAACATCATGGCTACATCAACTCAAAATTTTACACCTACAACCATTAGTCATGGGACAATCCCTCTTCTTCATTCAATCCTCTATGTTAATCTATGCCTTCAATGAGTATTCCTATTATCTCTCAACCAATCAATGTGACACCTGGGGGGAAATTAATTCTATCGTTCTATCCCTCCTTTTAGTCTCCCATTTCCTACTCAATCATCCCCTATGCATACTTACCATAGTGTTCCACCACCCTATTCTCAATCAATTCCTTCTTTCAATAACATCACACCACCTTCTCAATCAAACATGTCTAACATAAATTCTTCAACCAAAGCAACCATTAATAGCCTTGCCCAAATTGTGTAATCATTACAACAACAAATTGCTTCTATGAGTCAATCCAAGTTTAGTGTGCCCACATATGATGTAACGAGCCCTCTTTCTCTTGATATTGTTAGAGTTATCCCTCCTAAATATGTTGAAGTCCCTCATTTGGAACTCTATAATAGAAAAGGTGATCCTTTAACACATGTCAAAAGATTCCAAACTTTGTGTACTAACTTTTCTTATGATCAAATATTGCTTGCCAAACTATTTACTCAAACACTAAGAGATAAGACTTTACAATGGTTTTTCTCTTTGCCTTCCTTTTCATTTACTTCTTTTGAACAATTAGAAAATGATTTTATTCAATAATTTGAAAACAACAAAGGTCCTAAAATCACTTTGACTCATTTAATGCATTATAAACAAGGTGTTAAAGAAAAAGTGACTGATTTCATTGGTAGATATAAGCATTTGTATTCTCAAATTTCTTTTCTAGTGCCTGATAATGATATTCAAATTAAATTTTCATTTCTAATTTGCAAAGATACATTAGGGACAAACCTCTCCTTTCTGAGGTTACTTCCTTTCTATAGTTGTGTGTAACACTTCACAATCATCATCAGACTGTGAATAAACTGGAGCAATCTACTCCTATAGCTCCAAGTGATAAGGGTGAGAGTACTCAACAACCATTTGCAAAGTTCAAACCGAATAAAGGCTTCATCAAATTTATTGACACCATAAACAACAACAATGTGAATGCTACAACTAGTGTGCCTCATATTTCTAAATTTTTGAGAAGAGAAAGACAATTTACTCCTTTGAATGAATCTTTACATAGCACTATGTCTCAGTTGTTGCAAAGAAAACTCATCACATTTCCTCCAATAAAACCAATTGACCATTCTAAGGAAGCCTCCCCTTACTTTAATAGTAATTCTTTTTGTCAATTTCATCATCCACCTGGTCAAGATAGTGAGAAATGTTTTGCATTAAAAAATAAGATTCAAGATTTGGTTGATAATAATACTATATCTATGCCAGGTGTGAATGATAAAGGAAACAAATCAGTAGCTCCTCCTAATTAAAATCTTAATATTTTTATTGATCCTTTAGTCTCTCATACCTCTAACGTGATTGAGACTGGACATAGCTCTTTCTCTCCCTCTGATCTTACTACCACAGATTCAAATTTGGTGAATATGGTAGAGAAACAAGAAAAAACTAATGTATTATATTTAACCCTAGTGATACTATTAGAGAACCTGATGGACCCTTATACATAGTTGCAAAGATTCAAGATAAACCTTGTCGTAGTGTGCTTATTGATCCCTCTAGCATGGTTAAATCCATCACTGAAGAGTATCTTTTCACTTTATGTTTGCATAAACCAATATATGATGATACTAATGTGGTCATTAAGTTATTTGATGAATTTTCTTGTCCTACCATTGGTTCTATCATACTCCCTATTAAGGTTCGCACTAAATCTATAGATGTTAACTTTATTGTCATTCCTTCATCTAAATAATTCCATGTGAGGTTGGGCTACCCTTGGGTATCTTCCATGAAGGCTATTGCCTCTCCAATCCATAAGTGTTTGAAATTTCCCCATAGTGGAGAAATCATAACTATTAACCATAGCTTATTTTGACCAACCAAAAGAAGCCCGGGTGTTCCTATTGATTTCTTTTGGCCTCAACAATTTCAATCTCTTCCACCAAGGAGTGATGCTTTCTTTCAATCTTATCAAAAATGGAAGAAATATATGATATTATCCTTAAGCTAACGTCCCACTCTAACATTTGATATTCCCATCATTCTTAAAGATGAAGTTCTTCCTCTAGCGGATAGAACTAATCTTCCTCTTAAGTAAGATTCCCAGCCTATTCCTATAGATTAAACTATGCCTTCTCCTAAGAAGATCAATAATATTTGTACTAAGTTTAGACATGTGCCTTCTCCTCATGATGGAATTGTTCTCCTTCCTACACCAAAAATTCCTCCTTTATATGGTGTAGTTTCACCTCCTTGCTCTTATAGAGAGAAGAGACCTACCTCTCCTCTTGTCCAACCTAAGAGAACTCTTCCTAAACCTCCAACTACCAAAGATGAGAATATTTCTCCTTCAACAAATATTTCTCCTTTCATAAATATTCCTCCTTCTTCTCAACCTTCTGCTAAGACTCAACATAATCGTTGTGTGAGAGATCGTTGATGAAATTGTTGAGCTAGAGTTCATGAAGTTGTTTCTCAAATTATTCAATCTCCCAAAACACCAACAATTGACATAATTTCCTTTTCTCCTACACAAGATGTTGAACCTAAATCTCCAAATCATAAGTTGTAGAAAACATGCGATGGTTTTACTTCTATTCATGTTAGATCTCCTCCTATAAATCTTCATGAAGAAATAGGTGAAAATGTTATTCATGATGGCAATATATTTCCTAATGCTTCTGATAGTGAATATGAATATGTTGGTGTTGACAAAAAATTATCTACAAAATTTTCAAAAGCCTTTATCCTAGCTCCTTGAATCAAACAAGTGACTTAGCACATGGGCATAGTCCTTGTTTGGATCTTGTGATAGCTCAATTTGTTGTGCTCAATATTTATCCTCTACCATGTTTCCTACCTTCCCAAAATAGTGATCAGCAAGATTGGGAGGTGGATGTCGTGATAGACTAGCTGCATTAGCACTGTAGATCCTCTACCTCTCTCTCTTCTCTTTCTCTTTTGTGAGAACTCTTCTATGTGTATTCATGTTCTTATATTTTGTTGTCCCTAGTAATGTCTACTTGAGGATGATGCAAAGCATTGAGATCTCTTTTGGTCTATTTCATGTTGACTGAAAAGACACCTGTGTTCCCTTTCTTCCAAGGTAGTTTCCTTTCTTTGGGAATGACAATTATTCTATGCATATATATACATGATATAAATGAGTTATCATACAACATACTAACCTTGAGGAAAGGGAAACGACATCATCCTTCATGGTATGTGTTTATTATCCTTGGGTTTATTCCTTGATTGGGGGATAAATCCTTGTGATAATGTGATCTCTCTCTCTCTGTCTCTGTCTCTCTCTCTCTGTCTCTGTCTCTCTCTCTCTCTCTCTGTCTCTCTCTCTCTCTCTCTCTCTCTCTCTCTCTCTCTCTCTCTCTCTCTCTCTCTCTCGCGGGTGTATCCCACCTTAAATCAATCGCTCCCGATAAGGTGTGCATGATCACTTTAACGTGGGGGCATACACTCTGCTCATATTTTCCTTCTTGAAAATTAAAGTTAGTTAGTGAACTTGACCTTTGTAATTTTTTGGCTATCCTTTCTTTTTTCATGACTCATAGTGAGAAGAACCTTACTACTTGCAGTCATGGTTCTTCCCTTTTGATATTCCCTTTTATTTTGTGAATCAAAGTTGTAAGATCCTTAGTCCACTAGGGGCTTGGTGTATCTTTGCTCCTTAACATGGTGAAAGTATTTCAATATAGTTTCCTTTTACTTTACCGGTACTATTGACATACGCTTATACTCCCGATAAAGTGGGGGCTAAATGTAGCATCATAAAATCCCAACCCTAAAATTTTTGATCGCATTTGGGTCTTCACATTGGAAAAACGAATCCTTATGCCTGATTGGAGACCCAAGACATGCTCGCACCTCCAAAAACATGTCTTTCCTTCCATCCTGCATTTCCCTCCTACACTTCATGTCCTAGATTAGGGCAAGACAGCGGCGTGGCACCCTTGTCCTTTCCCTATTTTGGGCCCCCTCCACTTAATTCCTACATTGGGCTTTAAATGAGAAGCGAGAAAATGTTGTCTATGTCCGCCTAAGATGGAAAATCATTTACAAACTCTAATTAGCAAGTATATAAGATACATTTTCCCCTCATTTGTAGAAGTTCAATCAATTGAAGGGGTTAAGTAAGTTCAAGAAGTGAAATCAATCATTCAAGCATTCATTTTAAGCATTGAGCATCTCAGGTTTCCTTTCAAGGCTTGGTGTTGCATTCTAGTCAAGGATTCAACCATTGAAGAGGATATCCCTATCAAAATTCAAAGAATTCAATTTTATATATCCTATTAAACAACTCTATCAACATTTCAATTAAATCCTCTCTTGAGGTGAATTCTATTTCAGTTGTTCACTTTCATTTACTTGCAAGTACTTTTCATCATTTGGTTAATTCAAAAACTGGGGTTTTGACCTAAAGGCAAACCCCCAATCCCAATAAAGTTTCATCTCTTTTTTGTGTGTAGGTTGCAGGTGTGCAATCATATTTGCAGGTTTAAGCTTCATTTTCAGAGACGAAAAAAACCCTTTTTAGCGCATGGATTTTTCAGAGGACCAAGTACACTTTCACCATGGTCCCAACAACTTATGATAAAATTTAAAACGGAGCTCTATTTTGACATTTCACTACTAATTCCAGTTGCACAACTTCATCCCTCATTTCTATCTTAAGTTATAATAATTTATTTGCTATCTTTACACTTAGTCTTGATTCACTTAATTCATCCTATCCATTCTAAAAGAGGGGTTACTTTTACTTTCCAAATTAATTTCGAACTCACTTAGCATTCAATCTCTCTCCATTGATATTGGATCTAGCAAATTCAACGCCCCTCTTTTAAATGTAATGTGTGAAAGAGGTTGAAGAGGATCCTTTGTGAAACTTGCACTCCTTTTTTGAGGAGGGTAAAGCTTTCCACTTTGTCTCATCCTCCTTTATCACCATTAAATTATAGATTCTGATGAATGGTACTTGCATGTCGTAAGATATTTGAGTGATGGTACCTTTCCTGATTTTGCAAATAAGAATATTAGGGCTAGGGTTCCCAAATTGGCTGCTAGATACTATTGGCATTTGATTGAAGATTGCATTGATGAACTATTGTGTTGTCATTGATGTCAATTGTAACCGGTAATGATGTTGTTTTGCAATCATTAGTTGAGCAAGTGAAGGAAACCGGTATTTCTCTAGAAGCAAAGAGATCAATTGGTAACCCTTCCTATTCATATGCCAAACCCTAACCAATTGAGCTTGGTGAATCGGTTGTATTTATTTATGATCAAATGGTGATCGGTGATGATTATGCCACGTATGCTACATGTTGTATGTGATGAGTTTCAAGTAGTTTTTTGTGCATAGAGATAATGATTTTATCTTGGGAATGAGCAAGTACATTGCATGAATTAGTAACTACATGATGAGTTACAGAAATCGATGAAGCGGTGATCAAGGAGCGGTCAAGGTTGTCTTGTACAATGTGCAATGATTTCTATGTTATCTAATGGTCATATTTAAACTGATTTGTTTGTAATCTCTATGAGATCTTAGGTTTGTGATGTGTTACTAACCTATTGTTTTTCTTATAAGGTCAATGAGTTGTTTTGTGTAGTGTATTTTGGTTAAGTATTAGTGTGATTGATTGCCGAATCAAAAGGAGTATTTGCAGTATGTATGAAAGCAGATAGGAGCATGAAAAATGATCTGATCAAGTAGAGTAGTGCTATTTACCAGATCAGTAAAATTCTGTTGTTCTCAAACAATTACAATAGTTAAATTCCTTATCTAGGTAAGCTTTAACAGGCTTAGTGCTATCTAAATCCTCTGAGCAGATGATCCATTAGCTTGGATTTCAAATCCTCTATCGAGGTTACTCCTAAAAGTGTATTGCTTCTAACAGGGCATTATAGTCAATCCCTTAATTAGGTGGTCCCTAACATGACATTTTGTAAAGCTTTATTAGGCTTGACTCCTTACTGGGTGAGCTTCAGAAGAGTTCAAAATACTTGTGGGTATTCATCTGCACCATGGTTTTTCCCATTTGGGTTTTCACATAAATGATCATTGTGTCAAGTGGTGAATGATTTTTGTGGTTATGTTTGATATGGTTAATTTGCTTAACTATTAAATCCACTTAGTTATATTAAAATGACCAACAGTAATTTGAAATGTGCTTTTACTATTGTTAGTAAAGTATTTTGATGTTTTGGTTAAATGGTTTGGGAGTTTCAGATCTATTATACTATTATTTTGATATGCCAGTCAACCAGTATTCTTGACAGTGTTATTGCATTTTATTACTCAGTGGTTGAACCAGTTAGTTCAACGATTGAGTTGTGAGATTGTTTCTGAGTTTGGTGGAAATTAAGTCAAATCATCATACCATCAATTGCTATCAAATCATTTCAGGTCCTCTAGTGTCTAAGTCTAACAACTTGAGGTAAAGATCTAGAAGAACATGATGCAGAATGAAGGTCTGAAGTTTAATAGGGAAAACCATAAAATATGGAGTGATAAGATGAAAATCTATATCAAGAGTCTAGGAAGTCAATACTGGGAACATGTTGTTATAAAATATACTACACCTAGTGGTATTTTGTCTGATGATGAAAAGAAAGAGAAACAAGAGAATAATCAAGCATTGGAGACCATTATCAGTTCTTTATCTAATTCAGAGTATTTTGATGTTCATGGTCTGGAGACTTCTTATGATGTGTGGAAGAAACTTGAGAATATCTATAGTGGTGATGAGCATGTGAAGATTGCCAGAGAAGAGAGTCGGAGAGGTAAATTTGATGACACACGGATGACTGAAGGTGAGAATATTCAATAGTATGGTCAGAGGATCAAGGAGATAGTCGGTGAGATCAAGAGTGTTGGTGGTAAAGTGGAGGATACTGTAGACACCTAAAAATATCTCATTGATCATGTACTAATTATTTATCTAATTGATTAAATAATTCTTTAATTCTTTAATTAAATTAATCTTATTCTTCTAATTTCATATTTCCTCGTCATCTTACTAATTAATTCATTTCCAATTCTATCATTATTTAATCATTTTAACCATTTTTTAACATTGATAAAATATATATTGCTTAATTAATTGAGATTAATTCCTCAATTTAAATAATCTTTATTATTTTAATAAATCCTATTTTTCAATTTCTATCTCTAATCATCTAATCATTCAACCCTCTTCTAAATATTGATTAAATAATAATTATTTAATTAATTGTGATTTAATCCTTTAATTCGAAAAATCTTTATTATTTAATTAAAGTCCATTTCTAAATAATTAAATAGTTTCTTTAAATTATTTAAATAACTAATTATTTCCTCTAATTCCAATTCCAAATCCCCAAATTCTAATTTCATTTAATTTCCTATTTCTTCTAATTTCCTTTAATTTCATATTTCTTCTAGTTTAATTTAATTTCATGTTCTTCTAATTTCTTTAATTTCTAATTTCTTCCAAATTCAATTACATGTGCATGATTTCAAAAATCAAATTGGAAATCAAAGTCAAGTTCTAAATATATTCAAATAATATTTTTAATTTAAAATAAATTCAATAATCTGATTTAAATCTCATACAAAGATTAAATTGAAAATCTAAGTTAATGTGCAAGCACATGCTAAATTAATTAATTCAATCAATTAATTAATTAAATTCATTTATCTCTCCAATCTCTATTTCCATCTTCTAGTTAGCTTTTTCTAAATAAAGCTTTCTTTGTCATCCTTTTAATTTCCCCCAATCAATATTTTTCTTCCCTCAGTTAGCTTTTTATCAATCAGTTAACTCAATTAATCTATTCAATCTATTCTATTTCACCTCCAAATCAGCAGTTCAACTATCAATTTTCATGTGAGCTCACCCGAGTTCCACCTCCTTATCAATCCGTTCCACCTTTCAATCAATCTTCTCCAAAAATCTATAAATTGAGCATTCAATCTCTATTTTCAATAATCACGAAATTTGAATCTTTGTGTCATTTGCAAGTTGCCAGCACAATATCTGAGAGCCATCATACCACAAAGAAGAGAAGAGCAATGGAAGTTATACACAGTCATGAAATAGGGAGTTTTGATTGATTTAATTTATAATTCCTATTTTGATTCGATTGTGTTATTTCATTGTTTGTTTGTTGAATTCTTTGATTAGATAGGGATTCGTGATTTCCCTTTGAATTTTAATTGATATACTTTAAAGATGAATTATTTTACATGCGACATTTTGGTGAACCCGACATGAACAACAACTAATTAACCTCTTTATTTTCAGTGTGATTTTTGCAATTTTTGTATGGATTCCAAAGCAAATCTCATCATCACACAATCGTGTTTACATAATCATGTAATCACATAGACAGATTTACGCATTCATGTAGACACCAATACGCATTCATAGTTTTTCAGTTTCTGGTTTGAGTCACGCATTCGCCAATATTTTTATGCAATCGCCATAAGTGTCATGTATTTGCCTTAAGTGTTACACATTTTCCAATACCTTCACACATTCACCATAAGTGTCATGCATTCTCCATAAGTGTTACAGATTCACCAATATCTTCATGCATTCACCATAAGTGTCATGCATTCGCCAAAAGTGTCACGCATTCGCCGTAGGTGTCATGGATTGGTCCTGATAGTATCACACAATTGTCTTGTCATTGTCATGCATTTATGTTGACATATTTATGCAATCGCTCTGTTAGGATCATGCAATCCCTTTTTTAGAATCAAGCAATTACTCTGAATTACGTAATCGGCCATACATGATCACACAATCACTCAGGTATCATCATGCATTCGTTTCTAACATAATTGAGTTCTTTGTTTTTTGTGGATTTTATTTGGTTACTAATCATTTGTTTGCAACTTGTGGAAAATTTATAGAAAGGATCAGATTAGTATTAGATCAATTGCACTCATGCTCTCACACTTCATTTTTTGGGCTTAAAATTAACCATTGGTTAAAATTGACACGCATGTATAACACTTTAGTTTTGGCTTAAAATCAACAATGGTTAAAATTGACATGCATGCCTTCACATTTCAGTTTGGTGTTTAAAATTGATGTGCATGTATAACACTTCAATTTGGGTTTAAAATTAACATTTGTTAAAATTGACATGCATGTATAACACTTCAATTTGGGCTTAAAATTAACATTGGTTAAAATTGACATGCATGCCTTCACATTTCAGGTTGGTGTTTAAAATTGACATGCACATGTGTATTCAACACCTCAATTTGGGTTTTAAAATGAATGTGAATCAGGCTACATATAGATTAAATCACATTTGATTTCTTAAGGGAAAGAACTTTTATCATGTTTGGGGTGGACCTACTATTGCATTAACTAACTTTCCACCTGCCTTCGGGGTCTTGGGAGAAAGGAAGGAGGTGACAACGACACTCAATTTTATTTAATTTCAAGTAAAGAGGGGTATCTTTGACTAGGGATTTCATCACCCCATAGAGGTACTTCGAATTTGGATGCATTGGGGATATCATCTCTCCTAGCGTACTCTTGAGTGGGTTTTGTGAGCTGCTATATAAACATATTGGTCAAGTGGTGAGAGTGTCGAGTGAATTTGACATATGTGGGGGCCTTCACTGCACCGATAAGCTCAACTAAAGTCTTAAGTGTCTTTCTCTAGGAATCCATCATTGGATCGGGATCCCTCAAAATTTTATAATTAGAACTAACTTAGTAGCCCAAAATCCCACATTCAATGATTCTAGGAGTGCGGATCATACCCCATAGATACCCCTCATGTCCCTTACATTATGAGATAGAAATCCCTCGGTGATAAGATCTTCAGATCTTCAGGATGAGAGAGACTGGCATGACCAAGAAGTGTGTGTCATGGAGTGGAGCCAATGTTGCCAAACTCTCTATCTATCCATCTTGTTTTGGTATTTTGTTGCGGGGGCCTCATTGAATGGTGTCCACTTTCCATCCTAAGATTGTCTTTTGTGTCTTTTTATGTATCATTGTATCAGACCAGTATTGACTCAGTTATTTGGGTTATTTCAGGCCCTATCCTGCGTATCCTTGAATTCTCTGAGATTGTTTGAAAACTAGTTCAGTTTGCTATATCTACCTCCAAACAATTGTTCCCAAACTTGAAAAACTACAAAACTTGTCCTACACACAAAATTACTGAAAACAAAGTCCATTTTGAAATGTCAGACAGTCCTACAAACTCAAATGTTTATACACTTGTGACCATAGGTAGTCCTTGCATAGTCCTCATTTATGTCCTTACTATCATCCTAATTCCTTACATAGTCCTCATTTATGTCCTTATTATCATCCATATTCCTTGCATAATCCTCATTTATGTCCTTACTATCATCCTAGGTCCTTGCATAGTCTTTATTTAGATCCTTATTATCATCCTTACTATCATCCTAATTCCTTGCATGGTCCTCATTTACGTCCTTATTATCATCCATAGTCCTTGCATAGTCCTCATTTGCATCCTTACTATCATCCTAAGTCCTAGTCCTCATATACATCCTTAGAAGTTGCATAAATCCTTGCATAGTCCTCATTTGTGTCCTTATTATCTTCCTCATTTATGTCATTATTATCACTCATTTATAATCCTTGTCTAGACTTCATATACATCTATCTTAGTCTCTCGTCATTTGCATAATCATCCTAGAAATTCATACCCCAAACATCTAAAACACAATCAAAGGATCGATAAAATCAACCTCAACTCAAACAAGTTTGTCAAGCTCCACAAATCAAACATTGTCACATTCAAAGAAATGGAGAAAATATCTTACACGTTGTGATCCTAGGTCCAAACCAAACAAGAAAACATCATGGATTGGCATTATACATTTCATAGGGAAGGTAGAGGATTCATCCCTTCCATTCCTATTCCATCACCATCCATAGAAACCTTAGCTCAACAGATCAAGACTTTGCAACAACAAGTGATAGACATGACTAGTCCTAACAACCATAGGGGCTGGTTAGAAAATATGATGAGAGAAGTGATGACCATGAGGGAATCAATATCAGACCAACCTTCTTCTTCTTGTGAGACCATTCAAACTTTCCAACCTTCATTCTTCAACAAAATTGTTCCTACCTCAGTTCAACCAACAATAGAGTCATGTAAACCTTCTTTTTCTTTCAACCCACTATATCAATCATACCAATCATATCAACCCAACTTTCAAACCCCTTTCAGCCAAAATCAAACCCCATTCAACCAAAGTCCAAATCAAAATTCACACCAACCTAACATTCAAACCCCTTTCAACCAAAATCAAACCCCATTCAACCAAATTCCAAATCAAAATTTACACCAACCCAACATTCAAACCTCTTTCAACCAAAATCAAACCCCTTTCAACCAAAATCAATCATCTTTCACCCAAAATCATACTCCTTTCAACCAAAATCAAATCCCTTTCAACCAAAGCCCAAATCAACCATATTTATCCACCATTTCATCATCCCCTAAAGTCACACAAGACCAATCCATGCCATCTCTATCTAATAACACAACCTCCCAATGGATATCCATCATACAAATCCAATCTAATTCAAGTTATGATTTAAAGGACCTCATTCAAAATCCTTCTTCATCAGGCCAAAATGTTGAGACATTTCAACAATCTCCCATGAATTTCCAAACTCCTTCCCCATGTCAAGAAGATGATACAAAATCAGAAGAAATGAGTCCTAAAACAAATAAATATCAAGAGCAACCACTTCCATCCTACCCAATTTTTTATCAAGATCCCTTTACAAACCAAGATCAAATCATACCTTTACCCTCATGTCCTAAACAAGATCCCATTATTTCTCTAAATCCTGATCAAGGTCCCTCCATCCCTTCATCTCCATGTCATAATCCTCCATGTTTTTTACAATATTCCCTCTCAAACAAACTTACCATTTCTCTTAGTGATCCCAATCCCTCTACACAAGTTGTTCATGAACCCCTTATCAATGAAATCACCAATCTAGATCATACTAGATAGAGAAAATTGTCAACAATTGTATGCGAGATATCATCACATGCCAAAGTGGTGAAAGAAACAAGCATGTCACCAGCTAATGAAATCAACACCCAAATTGTTTCATCATCTTCTTCATGCACAAGCATAACACAAACTAATGAGATCAACACCTAGTTGGCTTCATCATACTCTTCAAGTGCATCAATAAAAATAGGCATAACAACCACTCATGTCATAACTTCGAAACCAAAATCAATCTATCTCATACACCCACACTTGATAGACTGGGGGCAAGAGAACCTACCACAGTTGGATTTCTTTGAAATTGATAAGGCTATATCTGAATTCATGGGTTCTAGAGCTAGAAATTTCCCTCTGATGATCCATAAAATCCAAAATTTAAGGAAATCAACATTGGAGATACTGAACATGTACACTTAGTGAAGTCATTATATCCTATTCAAAAAGACATCTTTATTTGACTCTTCAAACAAAGACCAATGAATTATCTACACAAAACTCCATGACCCTATGAACTACATGCACCTTAAATGATATTATATCTAAGTGTTGGGTTAGTTTAGGTTTTACTTTCCACATTGCATATCATTTTCTTCAAAGCACTGCATCACATATATTTTCCTTTTCAAATGCATCACATTCATAAAATTGCTACATGACATATATCAACATCAATAAAACAAGACAATTGTCCAAGTTTGTCATTTGTTTGCATCTAAGAGAAACAAGGGTCATCTCCTTTCTTAGATATTCAGACATGAAGTCTTTGAGGTTCTAAGGTCATTCATTTTCAACATTACCCTGTGACGTTGCTTTACTTATGGTTGGGTAGTGATTTCACTATTTGAGACTTGTTAACCCAAAATCTATCAATTGCTATATCTCAAACACATTAAGAAAATCTCTAATTCATTCTAGACACCTAGTTGATCACATGACTAGTGAAAAATCTAAAATTCTACTTTAGCACCATTGTAATTGTCACACCCAAGTAGGTTTAATTACTTACAAAATCAAGGTAAGAAAATAATAAAAGAAAGAAAAAGAGCTATGCCAAATATTCATCTCAAGGCAAAAGAGCAATGATATATAACTGAAATATCATGCATACAAAGTGCGACAAAAATCTTGATTATGGGAACATGAAAGTAACTCCATTGGGGCTATGAATGCTTGCTGGCAATGGAACAATATTTAAGAAATTACAGTCTATAACCTCATCAAAGCTCTAAAAGCTTGCTAGCAACAAGGCTCTATTTGGGATGCTTTTGAAGTTAGGATAATCCACATATCTAGTCATATAGGATGCTAAGGATCTTTAGTGAATACACGGGCAAGAATTAACTAATCTGCACACACATGGGCAAAAGAAGATCAAAGTTTCAAGAATCAATGGGGAAGTTTTCTGCGTCTCCATTTGTAAATCCTAGTCACTAAGTGTGTTAATTTGGATGTTCCAAAGGACCTTAACAATCAATTGGTCACTTATCTATGAAATGTTTTGCACCTCCATTTCAATTGGTGTATTAAAAAATGCGAAACAAACATAGTCGACCTTGTTCGAATAGGAAAGGCATATTCCTCATGCTTATTGCATTAACATAGGTCATGCCAAAAATTCATTGTCTTTACATGCATTCTACAGATCATCATGTCATACAGGTTTGCACACTGGGGGCATAACTAAAAAAATCCAAAAATAGTGAAAAACGTAAAAATCATAAAAATCATAAAAGGTTTGTCGAAAATACCAAAAACATCCAAATATGTGAAAAATTGAAAATAGCAAAAACATTCAAAAAGAGTCATGAAAAACTCAAAAACATTCATATAATGTCCTTTGAAAATACCAAAAAAAATTTAGAAAATGTCTTAAAAAAATAAAAAACATTCAAATATCGATCCACATAATCCAAAAACATCGAAAAAGCTCTTGGAAAAGAACTAAAAATAAAAAATCAATCAATCAAAAAACTTGCAATAAAATGTCTCGCAAGAATCAAATACCCTAGCAGATATCCAACAAACGCTTCGCACGAAGTTAACAAAGGATACGACTATCTGATCAAACATCTACAATCAACTGATCAATCTGGCTTATCAATTGTATCATATCCATATCAAAGTGATCATTATCTTGTCTTAAACAAAAGAGGATACACTCGAAAGCAGACAGGTCAGTCTTAAATGGGTCTGCAGCTTTTAGAGATTAGACATTATCAACCATCACATCAAGCAACTAAGAACGAAGGCACAAGGTCAGTATAGCTGCTGAATTTTGTCCGGGTCAGTCTTTATATTTTATCATTTGGCGACAAATTATGTTCCTATGCTACTTAGGGATGTCCACAAGTGACTAGAGGAGAAATGATGGGCATTATCTTTTTCTTTGTTTGTTGTTTGTGGTGTGAACCGATGAAGTTCTAGGGAAATTGCTCTAGTGGGTGTTAGGAGCATTCAACTATTGAATGCCACACATACCTCAACCCCTAGTGTATTTCTCAAAATGGAGGGGTTCACTCCTTATCTGCTACGTGTTTGTTTCTTCAATGAGATATCTTTACATCTTGGTTCCTTATACCCTAATGTGCTAAGCTTCATTGTTACATAATAAGGCTCGGTGATGAATATATATTGCGCAATAAATAAATGACACAGGTTCGTAATTAAATCATTCCCACTTCATCTCATTTGCATATTTCTAGTTTGTTGATTCTTTTCTCATCATCTCTTTTTAAATCATTTTCTATCATCTAACATTATTCTATTTCATTCTAAGGTTCATTCTCTCATATTCTATCTCAATATCATCTTCACATCATCTATCTCTATCTCTAATCAACTAACCATTCTTCTATCTTTCATCTCGCATTCTTCTTTTTCTGAGAGATCATTCATGTCTTAAATGCACAAACAATCTCTCGAGGAGGCATTACACACTAAGTATCACTGGGGAAAAAAATTTCACTTTCTTTAAAACAATATTGTTCTGACATTGTCTCAAAGAGGGGCAAATGTAGACACCTAAAAATGTCTCATTGATCATGTACTAATTATTCGTCTAATTGATTAAATAATTCTTTAATTATTTAATTAAGTTAATCAATCTTATTCTTCTAATTTCATATTTTCTCGTCATCTTACTAATTAATTCATTTCCAATTCTATCATCATTGAATCATTTTAACCATTTTCTAACGTTGATTAAATATTAATTGTTTAATTAATTGTGATTAATTCCTCAATTTAAATAATCTTTATTATTTAAATAAATTCTATTTTTCAATTTCTATCTCTAATCATCTAATCATTCAACCCTCTTCTAAATATTAATTAAATATTAATTATTTAATTAATTATGATTTAATCCTTTAATTCAAATAATCTTTAAATTATTTAATTAAAGTCCATTTCTATATAATTAAATAGCTTCTTTAAATTATTTAATTAACTAATTATTTCCTCTAATTCAAATTCCATATCCCCAAATTCTAATTTCATTTAATTTCATATTTCTTCTAATTTCATGTTCTTCTAATTTTTTTAATTTCTAATTTCTTCCAAATTCAATTACATGTGCATGATTTCAAAAATCAAATTGGAAATCAAGGTCAAGTTCTAAATATATTCAAATAATATATTGAATTTTAAATAAATTCAATTTAATTCAAATCTCATGCAAAGATTAAATTGAAAATCTAAGTTAAAGTGCAAGAACATGCTAAATTAATTAATTCAATCAATTAATTAATTAAATTTGAAACTCAGGACAAGGGCATGGTGCCTTGGTCCTGCCCTCTATCTACAGGAATTGGTAGAACAACAGTTCATAGAGCACATAATCCCTCTTCCCAGTTCCAACTCCAGAGTTGCAGAATCAGGATAGTGGCATAGCACTTGGGTCATCGACATTTCTTCTCAAATTTCACACATAGGTGCACCTCTTATTTTTCCTTCTAATATGAACTTTTCAGCAATTTATCAATTATTCTTTGATCTGCATTCTTAGATTAGGATTTGTTTGCTTACTTGATTTCTAGGTTAGATTTCATTTTGCATCATTATTCTCTATCATTTATAACAAAGGAATAGAAAACCTAATAGGTAATCCATGGCTCTCTCTTTCCCATAAGAAGTAGTCGACGTGCGTTACCTCCCTAGGCTCTTTTGTATTCCATGAGTGTGTATGAGAGTGGGATGAGGGTTCCCATACTTTGTCTCACTTTTTCCCCTACACAATTATGTTGAAGGCTTAAGGCATAATCTTTTGAGTGTAGGACAATTGGTGGACAAGGGATTTCAATTATAGTTCAAGGATAATGCAAAATCATTAATAGACCTGGTTTGGAGATTGCAACTAGTACACAGACAAAAGGTAACATATTTCATTTGAACTCTGGTGAGAAGACATGTTTGATTACAAAAATTGATGAGAGTTGGCTATGGCATAAAAGGTTGTGCGATGTGAATTTTGATTTCATTGCAAAGATCAGTTCAACTAAGGCAGGATGGAAACTAAGACAGGATGGAAGATTAAATGTCTAAGGTCAAATCATGGTGGAGAATCCACATCTAGTGAGTTTAATAACTTTTGTGAGAAGCATGGCATAAGAAGACAATTTTCTGCTCCTCGGACACCTCAATAGAAAGGAAGAACATAACTATATTGGATGCTGCTAGAACAATGATGATGGAATCTAGTCTACCTCATATCTACTGGAGAGAAGTAATGAGCACAATGGTTTATACATTCAACAAAGTACATATCAAAGGAGAAACTGACAAGATGCCTTATGAATTGTGGTTTGGCAATACACCTACAATTAAGTATTTCAAAATATTTGGTAGTAAATTTTATATTAGGAGAGATGATATCATTAGAAAATTTGATCCTAGATGTGATGAAGGCATATTTCTTGGTTATTCTAATGAAATAAAATCATATAGATGTTATAAAAAGAGATTGAAGACAATTGTGGAGAGTGCTAATGTCAAAGTGGATGAGCTGAGTAGAGGTCAAATCAGAGTTTATGAGAAGGAACCGATGGTGGAAATGATTATATCTGAACTCATAGCACCTTTACCGGAATAGAGTGTTGAACCAGTTACTCCAGCAGTATCACAAAATTCTATAGTAACTGAATAATAGGGAATAGGAAGAGAGAGTCAAAGGACTTCTAGGTATGTTAGATTAAATCATTCAGAAGATCAGATCATTGGGGATACGAACAATGGAGTAATGAAAAGAAGAAGACTGACAACTAATGAGGTATGTTTAATTTCACAAGTTGAACCAGTATCAATAATTGAGGCATGTAAAGATGAATATTGGTTGAAAACTATGGAAGAAGAATTAGATCAAATTGAGAAAAATAACACATGGACTTTGGTTACTTGGCCTAAAAATAAGAATATTATTGGAACTAAATGAGTTTCTAGAAATAAATAGAATGAGGATGGTCAAGTTATAAGGAATAAGGCTAGATTGGTTTGTAAAGGATATTCTTAGAAGGAAGGAATTGATTATGGAGAGACTTTTGTACCGGTAGCTAGGATTGAAGTTGTAAGATTATTTCTTGCTTATGCTGCTCATAAGACCTACAAGGTTTATCAGATGGATGTTAAGTGTGAATTTTTTAATGGGGATCTTGATGAGGAAGTTAATATTGAGCAACCTGATGGTTTTTCACTATCAAATGATATAAACATGGTTTGTAGGTTAAGGAAAGCTTTATAAGGATTGAAACAAGCACCTAGAGCTTGGTATGCAAGGTTCAATAAATATCTTTTGCAACTTGGTTTTACTAAGGGTAATGCTGACAATAATTTATATTATAAAATCACTGATGATGATGTACTTATTATTGAAGTATTTTTTCATGACGTTATTTTTTAAGGTGAAGATATGTTATGCGTGGAATTTTCTAAGAATATGGAGAATGAATTTGAAACATCTATGATTGCAGAAATGAAATTTTTCTTAGGTTTGTAGATTACTCGAACTGATAAAGGTATTTTCATCTGCCAAACTAAGTATGCTAAGGAATTTTTGAAGAAATTTGGTATGGGAGATTCTAAACCGGTAAGTACTCCTATGGTTACAAGTAAGAAATTGACAAGGAAAGATGTTTCTGCACCGATAATCCTACAAGATAAAAATCCATGATTGGAGGTCTACTTTATTTGACTTAGACTAGGTCTAACATAATGAATCTTATTTGTATTGTATCAAGATTTCTAAGTGATCCTAGAGAAAATAATGAGATTGTGGTGAAAAGGATTTTTAGATACTTGCAAGGTACATCAGAATATGGTTTGTGGTACCCTAAGGATGATAACTTTACTTTATGTGTATATACAGATGTTGATTGGGCTGGAGATGTTGATGACTAGAAAAGTACTTTCGATGGAGATTTCTTTCTTGGAAAGAAGTCAGTTTCATGGATCAGCAAGAAACAATCATGTACTTCTTTATCTACTGTTGAAGCTGAGTATGTTGTTGTTGCTACTAACTATACATAGGTTCTGTGGATGAAGCAAATGTTGAAGGATATAAAGGTGGATTGTGATGGACTAATAGTTATTCACTGTGATAACTCTGTTGCTATTGACATATCAAAGAATCAATTATATCATTCTAAGACAAAGCACATATCTATCAAATACAACTTTTTGAAGGAAAAGGTCGAAGCAAATGAAGTTAAACTGGTTTATGTGAACACTAAAGAGAAGATTGCAGATATCTTCACTAAAGCTTTGCCTAAAGAATCATTTGAGTACCTGAGAGATAGATTGGGAGTTTCTGCCCCTCCGGTAGAGACTTGATTGATGCGGCTTGGCATTAGTATAGTATTCATTATCATAGATACTTTTCATTATGGCACTGATGTGGAGATGCTACTACTCAGGGGGAGTAGTCAGCTTTGTGATTCAGGTGATTTATGTTTTTGCTTTGATTATTTAGTCAGATTTCTTGCATTGATGTCAAATGGGGAGAGATATTGATGTGAAAAAGAAAGGGTGAGAGATATATGTATAATTCAGAGCTTTACAGAGATATCATTCATAGGGGGAATTTGGTCTTTGTTTCAGAACTTCATTGCTATATCCTTAAGTGGGAGATTGTTGCATGTCTTCCATTAGGGGAGACTTGTTTGGCATTTCTTGGTAGTTAGATGTTTTTCACATCTAGTGTTGCCATCAATTCCAAAGGGGGATATTGTTGGCCTTTTGGTGGAATTTATTATGTGTTGCATTGATCTTTTGTCATTGATGCCAACATTAGTTGTTTGGATGCTTTACCGACACCCTTCTAGTCTCGATAGGATGAGTAATTTTTGGTTGGTTTGGATCCGACATGATCCAGTAGGCTCCGATATGATTTGGTTATAGAATTGGCTTATTCATGATACTCATGTTCATATTCAGTAAGTTGGTTTTGCTTAGGTGGCTGGATTCTATCCTGTTTTCTTGAGATCTTGGCTTCTGGTTCAGGCGAGGGTTTCACCGACAAATCTTTTGAAGAAGATCTTTGATGAATTACATAAGTGGTGTTGGTGTAGTGTCTAGTGAATTTTCAAGATTCTATTGGTAATCATGTTTGAGACTTGGTGGATGGAGATCATTGTTGTAGCATATGGACCTATATTGGATCCCGGTTGATCTAGGTTATGGACCAGTTTAATGAAGCATGTGGATTGGACTTCTCGATACGTTTCAGGGATGTCTTATGTGTTGGATATTATTTGTTTGGTCTAAGGTCAACATGTTTGGTAATTATGTAATTAGTATATTGTCTGGTGGTCAACCTGATTGTTTATGGTCGAGGATTTGTATGTATAATTAAGATCTCATTATAGATCATCATGGTAGAGATATAGGAATGGGAAATGGATATTTAATGTATGAATAATGTAATGTCATTTAGGAAGAGCATTTTATCGATCATAGGAGATCAAATTGGGTTTATGTAAGAGGATTTAGTCCTCTGGTATTGAGCTTAACCGAAACTGTATTCAGACATAGGAGATGTTATCTTTTGCAATTCAACACTTCTCTGGATTGTAGAATGGATTTCTATGTAGTCAGTGAGACTCCTTTTATGATGAGTGGTGCACTCTAGGCTGTTGGCCTCCTTGCAAGTGTAGGTCCCTCAATTGTAATTCACATACTTACTACAAAAGTATTATTTGACTGTGGGTAGGCCTTCCACTATGGTTGTTCCCTTTACTGGGTTTTCCATGTATAAATCTTGGTGTCATGTGGATGGTATTTATTCTGTGATTGTTGTTTATGCTTAATTGGTTTAACTGCTATTCTGGTATTTGGTTTAAGCATTCCAGTATTAATGTTTTGGGTTATGATATTAAAGTTTTAATTGCTAATGGTTTCAATAATCTGTGACAATAGATTCACCCCCCCTCTTTGTTGTCTTTTCATTATTTGAACTATGTAACAGTTACATTCTTTGAGTGTTGCCATCAATGCCAAAGGGGGAGTATGTCAGCATATTAGCATAACCGATAGAGATGATGATGTACCGGTAAAGGACTATTGGTGATGATATAGTAAAGAATTGTTGGTGATGATATAGTTCTTTATGATCAGTTATTCATATTGTCATTGATGGAAACCATGTTTGTTTATGTTTGGTATATCATCTAAGTTATCTAAGCCTAACTGCTAATGAATTGAGTTGGACAACAAAATTGCTAAGTTATAGTGAACCAATAAATAGGAAAAGTGAAGGAGATGATTGTGGTAGAGATCCATGTTGAGTTGCGTGTTGCAGTTTGCAATGTATGCTTATGACATTGTAATGAGTCTATGACTTGAACCACATCATGTTTGGAGAACCTAAGGTCATATTTGTAATTGATTGTTGTTTATTCAATGTAGGGTTTGAGAAATGGTAATAAGATATTTGACTGGTGATGATATATGGTTTGGCGATGAATATTATCATGTTCATAAGTTAGTGGTGACATGTCAGAAACCATGTGTGATGATAAGATTGATTTAAGCATGTACAAGGATCAATTTCTTGGGAAGTAGTGAAGTGCCTAGTACAATTTGTTAAGGGTTTGATAATTTATCAGATCAATATATGGTGATGTGTTATGATCATTCAATGGATTTAATCATCTTGAAATTTGTTGTAATGATCTATAATGATTTGTAATGATCTAATATGATTGATGATGTAAATTCAATGTATTTTAAATTTGGTTAGGGTTTTGTAGTTGACCTAGTTGAAAAGTGTATTTAGGTCGAGTTTGAGAAGGTTTAGTGTGTCAGTGATTAGAGAAGAAGAGTGTGCCAAACTAGATTGAGATGTCTGCATATGTGAAGCATATTGGAGCTGAAATGGATCTGCACTAGCAAGCAGAGAGTGCATTGATCAAATACTTTACCTATTGTTTCCTAACAGTTGCAATAGTATTAAAATCCCTTAATTGGGTATGGTCCTAATAGGCCTGATCTTGTATACCCCTTCACTGGGTGGATCATTAACTTGGATTTAGATCCTTTAGCAAGGTTACTCCTAACATGATAGAGCTTCAAACATAACTGAGGTTAAAATCCCTTCACTAGGTGACTCCTAACATGTTTTTCTCTTAATCGGGCATTATTGTAAAGCTCCTAACCAAGCTAGGCCTTTAACAGGGCGCATTCCAAAAGAGTGCAAATATTTCGTGGGTAGCAATTCCTGCTATGGTTTTTCCCATTTGGGTTTCCACATGAAAAATCTTTGTGTTCATGTCGTGGATGGATTGTTGAGTTATTCATTTGATGTCTTTACTACATTTTCTTAATGATGAACACTTAAGTAGCTACTAGTAATATTGTGGTAAATCTGATTTGAAGACCATTTGATCAGTTACCGGTACTGGTTATGAACTATTTTTGGTGAAGTGTTTTCATATTGGAGAAATATTTCAGTTTATTATTATTACTAATTCACCCCCTCTCAATAACAATTGGATCCTCACACTAACACTGATCTTCAGAATGATTTAGTTTCAAATACCTAGGAGTCTTCTAATTTTCTTGATTTACTGACTCTTTCAATTGTTCCTCTATCACAGTTGAGTTTTTGATGTTACCAAAGTGACATGTTCACTATTCTGAGCAACTTCATGCATTATTGGTTCAGGTCTAATAAATTCATCTTTCGCTTGACAATCATATGATCTAATCTGATTATTGCCATGCTCATCGACCTTGACATTTATGCTCTTCATTATCCTATTCAATCTTTTATTATAACATCTATATGCTTTACTCTTGGTAGAATAACCCAAAAATATTCCTTCATCACTTCTAAGATCAAATTTTCCCAATGCATCATCTCTTCTAATGTAACATTTACTTCCAAAAATTCTAAAATATTTTACAATAGGAGTATGACCAAACCATAATTCATAAGGATTCTTACTGGTATCACCTTTTATGTGTACTCTATTGAAATACAACTGTATTGACAACTTCCCTCCAATAAATATCAGACAATTTAGCTTATGTCATCATAGTCCTTGTTGCATCCAATATGGTTATGTTCTTCCTTTCCACCAATCCATTCTGTTGTGGAGTCCTAGGTGCAGAAAGTTATCTTCTGATTCCATTCTTCTCATAAAAGTTGTTGAATTCACCAGATGTAAACTCACTGCCTTGATATGATCTCAAACACTTTATCTTCAATCCTATCTCAGTCTCAACCATAGCTTTAAATATTTTGAATTTATCAAAAGCTTCAAATTTTTCTTTCAAAAATGTTGCCCACATCATTTTAGAACAATCATCAATAAGTAACATAAAGTATTTGTCACCTTGAAAACTTTTAGTCCTTGTCAGTCCACATAGATCAATATGAATAAGATCAAGAATTTCATTAGTTTTATCATGTATTCTTCTAAAATAATTTTTGAATTTCTTACCCATTTGACATTCTCTACATACCGGAGTATGAGCTTTGACAATTTTGGGCAAATCTTTGACAGCTTGTGTTGAACTAATCTTCACCATGTAATCAAAATTTACATGACACATCCTCTTATGCCATAGCCAACTTCCATCAATCTCAGCAATCAAGCAAGCTTTCTCACCAGAGTTCAAATGAAAGATGTTTCCAGTGGTCCGAGTTTCGGAAGCTATTTCGAATATAGATCTATTGATGATCTTACATTTTCCATCCTTGAGTTGTAAGTTAAATCTGTAAAGTATATTCAATTTCTATTGAAGAACAAGTTTAAAACTATTAATGCTATGTGATTGCAACTTATTATTTTGTGTCTAACAATTCTGATTTATTTATGTCCAGACTATGGGAGAGAGATCATTTAATATTTTCTATATCTTCTCCAAATGAATTCAGTTGGTATATATATCATTTAGGCAACTAGTCAATAGGTGTATGGACCGGTTGATTGGTCATGCCTTTTAGGCATGACCGATCAATGCACCCATTGATTGGTGCCTTTTCAATATACATTTGATTTAACAAATGCTATAATGGATCGGTTCATATAAACCCCGATAATCATATTGCAAATCATGACTAGGATCGATGCCTTAATGCACGTGATAACCAAAGGTGCATTTGTATATTTGAATCAGTGCTTTATTAACAACAACATTTAGTTAAGTCCGATACACATTGCAATATAATTAAGTTCGATATATGAATTATTATCAACATTACGATAAGTATTGTCAGCATGATTAAACAGTATGAATAACGACATATATAAGTATGGTTTTACTTATCTTGTAGGAGCTATAATGCATTAACACTCCCTCTTAGCTCTGGAAGATAGGTAACTTGCATCACATTTCTCTTTCATAACAAAGACAATGTCAGTCATCAAAAATCTATACCATGTGAAATATCATCAAAACATATGATATGAAAAATAAAAGAACATCACCTGAGCATGTTTATAAAGTATCACCTAAGTATGTGATACAAATATTTATCAAGATATCACCTAAACATGCAATACTTTTAAGGATAATCCATATGAGAAGTGTTAAGTTCTCATCATTTCCAAGTTGTGATAAGTGCAATAACATTTTATAAATGTTTCTCACAACATAGTCATGACACATCCATGACTTACTAGAGATCCAACATGATCACTGGTTGAGATATCACCTAAGCACGTGATATCAGTATTGCCTAAACATGCAATACAAGGATAACCATATGAGAACTGTTAAATTTCTCATCATATCTAGGTTGTGATAAGTGCAATAACATTTTATAAATGTTTTATCACAACGCAGTCATAGCACATCCATGACTTACCAGAGATCCAACATGATCGCTGGTTTGACTACCATAACATCATCACCTTATGATGTCTACATACAAGTGTTCAGTATCTGAGAGATCGTCACCTCTTAGATATGAACATAGGTGGCAAAGAAAACCAAAGATTGTCCAAACATGATAAAGAAGTTTACACATTAAACATCTTAAATGTATGTAAGTATAGATTACAAAGTAGATTACCTTTCTATCATACCTAAGCCCTTTCTAAAGTGATCAACCTTCACTCTGGAAAGAGGTTTGGTTAGAATATCTGTAGTCTGATCTCCTATACACACATATTCTAATTTAATCACATTCCTGTCAACCATATCTCGCACATAATGGTATGGAATCTCAATATGTTTGGACCTGTCAGGAAATACTGGATTTTCAGAGAGTTTTATGCAGCTTTGATTATCACACTGAATAACTATAGGTTTCATAGGTTCTCCAAACAATCCCACAAGCAACTTCCTAAGCCATACTGCCTCTCGGGCAGCCATGGAAGCTACAATATATTTAGCCTCAGTGGAACTTTGAGCTTCTGAAGATTGTTTTTTGCTGATCCAGGATATCATGGCTAAACCTAAACTGAAGCAGCACCCTGAAGTTCTTTTTCTGTCAATCACACTACCAGCCCAATCTGAATCTGTAAATCCATGTAGGTCTATGTCAATTTTCTCATATTTAAGACCAAGCTTTAGAGTACCTTGTAAGTATCTCATTACATGTTTTACTGCAACCAGGTGTATCTCCTTAGGTTCACACATGAACTAACTTAGAGCATTAACAACATAATAGATATCTGGCCTTGTATTTACCAGATACATCAGGGACCCAATCATCTGCCTATATTGAGTAGGGTCAGTGGGTTTTGACTCTACTACTGCTTCTTTAAGTTTATGGAAGTTGGTTTCCATAGGAGAGGTCATGGGCCTACAGTTTAGCATTCCAAATCTCGTCAATATGTCCAAGGTGTACTTCCCTTGATTTAGTATAATATTATCAGGATTCTGCCATACTTCCAATCCTAGGAAGTAATGAAGAAGCCCCAAGTTCTTCATATCAAATTCTGTGGATAGATCTTTCTTGCATTGATCTATTAGGTGATCATTTCCTATGATTAATAAGTCATCAACATATAAAATCAATATTAGCATATCACTTTTATTTCTTTTGAGGTAGAGATTAGGATCTGCATCATTCTTAGAGAAACCTAGCTTTGAGAGATAGGTGTCAATTCTTTCATACCAGGCCCTAGGAGTCTATTTGAGCCCATAGAGAGTTTTCTTGAGTCTACACACATGAGACTCTGTATCATGAATTTCAAACCCTTCAGGTTGCTCTAAGTAGACTTCTTCTGAGATCTTGCCATTTAGAAATGTTGTCTTTACATCCATCTGATGTACCTTCCACCCCTTTGCTACTGCAATGGCTAGTACAGTTCTTACTGATGTATACCTGGCAATAGGTGCAAATGTCTCTTCATAATCTATTCCTTCCTTCTGTGAAAACCCTCTAGCTACAAATCTGGCCTTGTGCTTTTCAATACTACCATTTGCAACATGCTTGATTTTAAACAACCATTTAGAAGACACAATAGATTTCTTGGTTGGTCTAGGGACAATCTCCCAAACATCATTCTTCATAATGGACTGATATTCTTTAGACATGGCATCTTTCCATACTTGAAGTTTGAATGCATCTAATACATTGTTTGGTTTAGCTTTAGAGAGATAATTCATAAGGGCAACATAGTTGGTGAACCTTTTAGGCCTCTTGCTTTCCCTGAAGGTTCCTGATGGAGCAGCAAACTTTTGAGCTTCTGCTACAGTTTTGGTGGTTGATAGTGGTTTTTTCTTGAGTTTTTCTATAGGAGAGTTTTGTCTTTCCCCTACAGTTTCCTCAATATACTCCCTCTGAAGCTCAGAAGTGGGATCTTCTACTAGGTTAGGAGTACGATTATAGATTTCGAGTTCTATTGTATTTTGGGCCCTTTTGAAGGATAAATCTTCTTCAAAGATTACATCCCTACTGAGTTCAATATTTTTCTGCCCTTGTACATAGATTCTGTAAGCTTTAGAAGTTTCACTATATCCTACAAGTATTCCCCTTTTTCCAGAGGGCTCCAGTTTTAGTCTTTTCTCTTTAGGTACATGTATATAGATAGGACACCCAAATATCCTAAGGTGGTTGATATTTGGCTTTGTTTTGGTAAAGACTTCGTTAGGAGTTTTATCTTCAAGGTGTGAATGTGGACATCTATTTTGTATGTACATAGCAGTGCTAGTTGCTTCTGCCCAAAGATTCAAGTTTAGATTTTGATCTAGTATCAAAGCTTTGGCAGCTTCTACTATGGTCCTATTATTTCTTTCAGCTACTCCATTTTGTTGAGGGTTATAAGGTATTGTTAACTCCCTCTTAATCCCAAAATTTTTACAAAAATCTTTAAATAGTTCTAATGTGTATTCCCCCCCATTGTCAGTTCTTAGGGGTTTAATTTTGTTTTCTAAGAGGTTTTCTATTAATGTTTTAAACTCTTTAAATCTACTTAGGATCTCTTTTGATTCTTTACATTTCAGAAAGTAGATCCAAGTCTTCCTAGAGTAGTCATCAATAGAAATTACATAGTACAAGAATCCCCCTAGAGAGGGTACAGACATAGGTCCACATACATCAGAATGAACTAATTCTAAAACTTTGCTAGTTTTCCTAGTACATTTTGAAATGTACTTTTGGTATTCTTACCTAGGGCACATCCTTTGCATGCCTCTAAATGATATTGCTTCAACTTAGGTAGACTTGTGACAAGGTTTCCCATGGTTGACAAAGCTCTATAATTCAGATGGCCTAATCTCCTATGCCACACTTCATTTGCATTAGTGGCTTCATGGATCAAGGCTAGATTGGGCTTTGTGCATAGCTCATACAAATAGCCTTGTCTTTGACCAATGACCTTAGCATTCTTGATGGAAGATTTCTTTGGCCAAGCCAACACCTTGTTTTCCATGAAGGTCACTCTGTATCCTTGATCTTCTAGTGCTGATATGGAGATTAGATTTCTTCTAATGCCAGGAACATATATTACCCCTTCAAGTCATAATTACATGTCTGTCTTTAGTTTGATGGTGTAGGTTCCAATTCCTCTGACTGGATGTGATGAATCATCTCCGATGGTCACTTTTTCATCATCCTCCTCCATCATGGAGTCTAGTACTTCTCTAAAACTAGTGATGTGTCTGGATGAACCACTGTCAATCACCCATGAGTTAGATTTGTTTGAAGCATGGCTTGTAAGTGTTGAGTATAGGACATAGTTCTTGGAGTCATTTTCTCTTTTGGATTTCCTCACTATGGCAAATGTGGCTTGCTTTCCTTTCTCTGGGAATTTTACAACATAGTGTCCAAATTTGTCACACCTATAACATTGAATATGTGATAGGTCTTTCTTTGTAGTGTTCTTTCCTTGATGAGCTTTTCTCTTCCTAAATTGCTTCTTCTTGAACTTTTTATTAGTGTTTGTATTTAGGACTTGCAAGTCTTCATCTATATTCTTCTATTTTATTCCTACCTTGGTCAATCTTGATTCTTCTTGTAGATAGTCATCTCTTAATCTTTCAAACTTGGGATATTTAGACCTAGCACTGATGCCTTGGATGAATGTGTTCCATCCACTAGGAAACCCATCTAGAGAAATGAGTGTTAACTCTTTGCTTTGGATCTCATATCCAAGGGAAGCTAAGTCATCTCTTAGGCTTGATATCCACATAAAGTAGGAGTTAATTGTTTTCCCTTTGTTCATACTGATATGATTGATCTGTTGTTTCAAAGCTAGAGTACGACTTGCATTTGATATCTCAAATGTTCTTTTGAGTGCTTTGAACATTTAATAAGCCATCGCATACTTTTTAATGATGGGCATTATGTTATTTCTTACCCCATCCACTATTATTTTAATAGCTTTTTCATTTCCCTCAATCCATGTTGATTTGTCAGGTTCATCTTCTGGCTGTGCATTTTCAGTTTGAACATATGAATCAACTTTGTTTCTCTCAAAATCATTTTGATTCTAAACTTCCAAGCTGAAAAATCTTCGCTACCTCCGAGTCTATCTTCGAATCTAATAGTGTTGGCCATTTTAGAAATGTGATGTAGTTTATAACTTTGTTCTTGAATTTATCAAAATCGAATAGCCTTAGGTTTGATTACCATGGCTCTGATACCATGTAAAGTATATTCAATTTCTATTGAAGAACAAGTTTAAAACTAGTAATGCTATGTGATTGCAACTTATTATTTTGTGTCTAACAATTCTGATTTATTTATGTGCAGACTATGGGAGAGAGATCATTTAATATTTTCTATGTCTTCTCCAAATGAATTCAGTTGGTATATATATCATTTAGGCAACCGGTCAATAGGTGTATTGACTGGTCATGCCTTTTAGGCATGATTGATCAATGCACCCATTGATCAGTGCCTTCTCAATATATGTTTGATTTAACAAATGCTATAATGGATCGGTTCATATAAACCCCGATAATCATATTGTAAATCATGACTAGGATCGGTGCCTTAATGCACCCGATAACCAAAGGTGCATTTGTATATTTGAATCGATGCTTTATTAACAACAACATTTAGTTAAGTCCGATACACATTGCAATATAATTAAGTTTGATATATGAATTATTATCTACAATGCAATAAGTATTGTCAGCATGATTAAATAGTATGAATAATGGCATATATAAGTATGGTTTTACTTATCTTGTAGGAGCTATAATGCATTAACAAAATCCTTTATCCACCATCTGAGCTACACTTAAAATATTATGCTTTAAGCCTTCAACATAATAAACATTATCAGTGTTAGTCTTACCATCCAATCATATTGTTCCCTTGCCTTTGATCCTACATGCCTTGTGCTCTCCAAATATGACTAATCCACTATCAAATTCTTGTAGTGATAGAAGTTTTCTCTTGTCACTAGTCATGTAATGTGAGCATCCATAACCCATTCATCCTTTTCTTCAATTTTAGCAGCTAAAGCCTTTTCCTTAGTATGAGTTGCTTCAATGATAGGTTCCAGAGAACCATCCTTGATTGCAATAAAAACCCAGTCCTTACCAGAGGTAGTTCCATTACCAATTCCACTCACAGGTTCATCATCATCATTAGTAATACCAAAATCATCATCACCAGCATAAAAGAATGAATTGTCCTTATTCCTTCTAAATCTAGGTCTATTCTAATATTATAGATTAGGCTTATAACTCTTCATAAATATTTCATGATTCCTAGCAACTCTTTTAGGGAATATAGAAGAAAAATGACCAATCTTATTGCATGAAAAACATTTAAAAGGGACTTCTCCTTCATAGTTACTTCCATATGGTCCTTTAGGAATTCTTCTAGCAATCAGGGCTTCCATCTCTTCAAGTTCTCTTTCTTCTCTTTCAACATCCTCCATATCTTTGGCATACATCTCTTTCGAATCTATCTCTTTCTAATCGGAGGCAGATGCTTTAAATGCAATCTTAGCTTTAGTAGCACTCTAATCTCTAAGTTCCTTAAGCCCAAAAGCAGTGAATTTCCCAAGCATCATATCTCTAGTAACAGGGGTACTTGACATTGTACGGAGTTAATTTATTGCAGTAGCCTTCATCTTATAAGTTGAAGGTAGAACTCTCAGAACCTTTTATACTATCTCATCCTCAATAACCGATCTGCCACAACATTTGATTCTCATAACAATCTCATTTACTCTATCTATGAAAAAACTTATCTTCTCTTCTTCTTCCATCTTTAAATTTTCATACCTTACCTGAAAACCTTCAAGTTTTTCAATTTTCATAGCCTGGTGACCTTCATAAAGAGTTTCAAGCTTTATCCAAATCAACTTTGCATTCTCCAGCTCTATGAAATTCATTACCTTTTCATCCAGTAGGGTTATTAACAATGCTTCTTTAGCTCTAACATTATTTTCAGCCTTCTTCTATTCATCAGCAAGTGTCGGTGTTCCAAATTTAGGATCATGAGGTATATACCCTTTCTCCACTATCTCCCAAACTTCAGCTCCAAGACATCTGAGATGAATCTTCATTTGCTCCTTCTATATTTTGTAATTTGTACCATCAAATCTAGGACTCTCCTTCTGATAGTAATTGAATGTAGAACTAGATGCAGTTGCCATTGGATCTCCTCAAGCGGTTAAGCTTCTGTAGAGAGGACCTCGCTCTGATACCAATTGTTATACATATATGATACCTGGAGTAAATTGAGAGGGGGCTGAGTGAATCAGTTTACCATCAGAAATCAAAACTTAATGGATATCAAAACCATTAAAATAGAGGCCAAAGGAACCAACACAATGAAGAATGGAACATGAAATCTCAGTACAAACAATACCAATATTTTGATGTGGAAAACCCGATAAAGGGAAAAACCACAATGGGAAACCCTACCCACAATCATATAATACTCTACAGTAGTATTGTGAAAAATTACAATGGAGTCTACACTTGCAGAAAGACCAACAACCTAGAGTGCACTACTCATCACAAAATGAAATCTCACTAACTTAAAAAACATCATACTACAATCCGAAAAGAATTAACTGTGAAAGTAGTATCTCCTAATGCTTGATATAGTTTCAATTAAGCACATATGTCTGCCCTACAATACAAAAACCTTTACCAAATGATATATCACTTGTTCACACATAAACCTTCCTCTAATAATGCAGACATAACCATCCATATGTAAATTACATGAAGAGGTCACCTATAAATACAGATCATCAACCTTATTGACAAGGTCAACCAAACCCTAAACCCAGAAACCCATATTAACAAAAATTACATTACACAGTATCACCAGACCAATATTATGATTTACATTACATAGCATGGACCTAAATCAAGTAACTAAACAATTCCATCCACAAAAATTTTGCTAAGACCAAAATACAACATGCTTCACCAACCAGTAGAAACCCTTAGTGAAGTAACACAGAAAGTCTAACTGGATCCAAACATGACCACCATAATAGAACTGTATCCAATGTAAAGTCACCAAAAACTCATAATAAGATCAAGAAGAACCTTCAGTATGAAAGAAAATGATTCCATAAGCCGGCCCAAGATCATCTTACCAAAACACCAAATATCACTTACCAGTAAAGCTAACCGGGAAAGCTAGAAGCTAGCCGATACCAGTAAATACTGTTGGTATTTTAGTATGGTTTTGTCATTGATGTCAACACCTACTAAACACTTATCAACTCTGTCACTTTGGAGAATCAACAACATTCACCGGCAAGCAAGTGACTCATGCACAATCACCGGTATCTAGTACACCGGCAAGTTATAATGATCACCGACTGTTGGAATAATATGGAAAACACTTGGTTATGTCAAAGACATTGTGTGGACACTTTGTTCTGGAGTTTTTTTTATTGGTACATTAGCATTTGCATATTTTCTATTACTGACAAATAGGTCCAGGCTACACTAGTAGGTTTATCTTTTCTAGATCAGCACGAAACGCTAAGGAGATGATTAATTATTGTTGTAAATGCATTAAGCCGACATGTTGAATCGGTTATTGCATCTATATTGTATTGTTTGTAAAATGTTTTTATTGCAATATCTTGTAGAGCCAACCTACTAAATTGGTCTTAGGTTATGGTATAAATGTAAGATCTTATTTGTAAGATCAAAGGTGAAATGCAAAAAAGGATTGTGTGAAGGTATATGTGAGTGTAGATGTCTAAAACTGGTCAACACTTGCAAAGTCGTATTTTAAAATTGGCGCATTGCCTTATTTTAGGTTTTTGCATCGCATTAACATTTCTTCTATGTTGCATACTTGGTCTTTATCATTTGCGAGCATCGAGTCCTTCTTTTGCATTCTTCATTTGTCTCGCTTTCGAATTTGGTCTTGTTGATAACAATCTTAAGTCATGATTTTGGTCGATCTTATCTTGTCGCATCAATGTGTGTGTTCATTTGTCATCATTTTGGATATCGTTAATCCTAATTAGGGTTTTGTCCTCTTTTCAATCTTGTCTTCTAGCGATCGATTTGTCATCGATTGTTGTCATTTTCAATCTCATCATTTTGCGATCGATTTGTCATCAATCATTGTCATTTTCAATCTTGTCATTTTGCGATTTATTTGTCATCGATTGTTGTTATTTTCAATCTTGTCATTTTGCAATCGATTTGTCATCGATCGTCATCCTTCTCAATCATGTCAATTTGGATCAATTAGTCATTGTTCCTCATCAATTGGCACATTTATCAACCAAATCATTTATCAGCATTGGCCTTTTATCAAGTCAGAATCATGATCAAATCGATCCTTCAATCAAGACCTAATTGTCATCCTTGCATTTCTAATTCATCTTCTAGGGTTTCATGATTTATTCATTTAACCTTGTTTGTCATTTCTCCCTCTAGGTTAAATAATTTATTTATTTATCCTAAGTCTTCTTGTCACAATTAAATGTTTATTTAATTGGCTAACTAATTCCTCCCTCTTTGTGAATTAATTAATAAATGAAAAATTGTTAATTAATTCACTTAATTCCTAATTTCCTCATTTTCTAAATTTCTTAATTCCTAATTGTTGGTGTAAATAATTATTCATCATGGATATTATTACACTTACTTAAGTTTACTTAGGATAATGCATTTTTATAGTAGTTTGGGTATGAGACACTTGGGTGTTTGTGCCACATTGGGATAGTGTGTGTAGGAGAAATTCCACCTTTCATGGTGTTGATTTTGTTGTTACACTCCACTCTTGTTGTTACACTCCACATTCAGTGGGTGATCCACCTCATGTGGACTATTATATTATTTCTCCTACCTACCCACACCTATTTCCTACCTACCCTTGTTTCTCATTGAGCCACATGTCATATTTGTGTGCTCACATATCCCTAGCCTTGCCTATATAAGCAGACTCTTCTACATTGTATGTAATTTGATTATTGATCATTTTCTATTAATGAGAATACAGTTTATTCTTGTCCTATATTGTGTCTCTATTTTGTACATTTCATTGAGCTCTTGATCTTGGAAAAATCCAACATGGTATCAGAGCCATTGGGGCTTCATTGATTCATCTTGAAGAGGCAGTATTGTGACGTCAAGAGGCAGATCTAAGGAGCAACATTTTTTGGAGGCATCCTAGACCAGATCTGACCCCGACATTGCGTCCAGAAGGCCGTTTCCATGAATTTTGCTTATAAAGTCGGCCTATTTTGGTGAGAAATTTTTTTTCTCCAATTTTGCTTGTATCGTACGAATTTTCAATTTTATTTTAATATATTTTTCGAAAAAAAAAATTTTAATTTTTGAAAAAAAAATTTTCAAAATTTTTTTTTTTTAAAATTCCGAAAGCAAAAAAAAAATTGAAAAATCGATCAAAAAAAAAAGAAAAAATCAAAATTTTGGGGGTCCGCAGACCCCCCCGTACCTGCATGTTGCAGGTTTGCAGGTCTATTGCCGTTGTACCTTCTGTCAGCCCGTACCCTGCCTCCACACTCCCATCGACTCTGCTCGTCCCAGCCGACCATGCCCGCAGCTACCGCCGCCGAAAAGACTCTTGCCACGTCCGTCCGCTGCCGCCAGCGCTCCCTCCGCCCGTCGGCCGCTGCTCCGCCACCTCCCTCCGCGCGCTGCTCCTTGGTGCCCTCAGCCTGCAGCACCACCACCTCAGCACCGGTGCCTCCTGCCACCTCCCGACGCCAACGCGGACAGCCGACAGGTCAACAAACCGACACAGACTGGAGGAAACCGCGCCCGCCATGTGGCAGGCAGCCACTGGCTCGTGAGTACAAACCTGCCACGCAGTCATCCGTACGGCCCCCACACATACACATAGTCAGATTCCATACATTGCCACATCAGCAGCCAAATCAGCCTGCCCAGTCATCTTTTCGTATGGTACGGACTACACAGTCAGCTGTACAGTCACCTGCCACGTCATCTGTCCATACAGTATGGACGTCCAGTCAGCAGAGGGCGAAGTTTTTGTGACGGTCATACAACCATCAAATTTAATCAAGTGACTTGCTGATGTCAGTGCCACATCAGCAGGGTTTGAAAATTTTGGACCCCCCTCTCATTGAGTTTTTTGATTTTGCAGTTCAACTTCAAATGGCCATAACTTGCTCATTTTTGCTCCTTTTTCGGCGCAATTTTTTTTGAAATGGGCTAGAATTTCGTGTTCTCCGCAGTGGTGAAGAAATTTTTTGATTTTGATGCACATATTTTTCAAAAAATGCAATTTTTGTTGACTATACCTGAGTAATCCCAGTTTTTGCAACTTCAGAGGCTTCGTTTGGGGTCATACGACCTCCTTTTCAGGTGCCATTTTTTTTGAAAGTGCATATTTTTTTGTCTACTTTCACATGATGCTATCAGATTGATGCCATTGTAAGTAGAAATCATACTTTCAGATTTTGGCCATTTTTGGCTCTCTTGGTACTTGTATATTTGCTTGAATCTCAGTTAGATTCATTGCACTATTGATTGAAGTCTCTTGTATCTCATTTGAGAAGTTGTTAAATTTTCATCTTAAGTCCACTTTGCCTTGTTTGACAAGTGGCTCATTGTAATCGCACTAAGTATAAAGTGCCAAAATCATCACTTTAGGGGGGGTACTTTGATTGAGTGAATTTGGGGGGGTGTCTCTTGTGCTATTGTGCTCTTGTGTTCCTTCCTTTTTACTGCTATGGGTTCTTCTAAGTTTCCTCTCTTAACTCCACATAACTATGCTACTTGGAAAATTGATGCATGGAGTAAACTTATGGAAAAAGGACTCACTCATTACATTGATGGAACTATTGTTGCTCCAGCTGATCCTAAGACTGATCCAGTTGGTCACTTAGATTGGCTCACTAAAAATATCATGGCAATTGGTACCTTAAGAAAGTATGTATCAAAGGATCTCATTTTTCATATTGAGAAGTGTACTCTAATCAAGGATTCTTGGCAAAAGTTTCAAGACTTGTATGGTGAAGTTGATGAGATTAGGGGATATCAAATTGATAGTGATCTCACCATGTTAGATCCCAAGAACTTTGATACTATACAAGATTATGTCACTAAGGAAAATGAGTTGAGGGCACAACTCAAAGATTGTGGCATTGATAAAAAGGATACTCAATTGATATTCAACTTGATAGGCAAGCTTCCACAAGAATATGCAACATTTGTTTCTATTTTCCAAACCCATAGGATGACAATGGGTTCAAGCTACACAATGCCTACATTTGATGCTTTCAATGAAATGTTGATGACGGAACAAACTAAGTTGATAAGCATGGGCATTCTTAAGGCTTCAAAGTCTCAAGCATTAGTGGCAAATCAAGGGAACAAAGGAAATCAAGGAAAGGACAACTCAAACAAGAAGAAATGGCAATCAAAGCCTAAGGACAAAGCACCATCTTCTCCAAAACAAGGAGATTCATCCTCTTCCAAGAGAGATAATTCACCAAAGAGGGAGAAACCTACTTGTGCTTATTGTAAAAAGATTGGTCATGAGGAGCATTGTTGCTATTCTAAGAAGATTGATGAGCTCACACATATCATCAAAAAGCATAACATTGATTTGCCTAAAGTCTACAAGAAGGACGATTCATCAACTTCCACTTCCTCACATTCAAAAGGAAAATGGCAAGCATTCATGGCTTCTACAAGTGGAAAGACTCACTCTTTTGGAACAAGAAAAGGAAAAGCTCTATGTGCTACTATCAGTCATGATTCAGAGAGATGGCTTCTAGATTCAGGGGCTTCTCATCATATGGCATCTTCACAGTCTATGTTCTCTACATTTGAGCCTTGCACCATGCCACAGATTTTGATGGGCAATCATACATACATGGATGTGATTGGGAAAGGATCTATTGACATTGGGGATAACTCCTTCAATGATGTGTTGTGTGTACCCCACTTGACAAACAATCTCCTTTCTATCTATCAAATCACACATGGCGCAACTAAGAGAGTTGTGGAGTTCACACCTGACTCAGTTTTCATTAGAGACATGGAGACTAGAGCTATTATTGCAACTGGGGTGGTTGATCATGCATCTCGGTTATACTCCTTTTCAGATTTTGTTGATGATGATGATTTCACATTTGATGATTCTACACATGATGATCACACTTATTGTGATGGTTCATATTTTGAGGAGAACTTTGGACACTTGAACATGGGGATTCTCACATGTGACCCCATTCTTGAGTCTTGTATTTCATCTCCTCCTATTGATATCACATCACCTATTGCACCTGATAATGCAGATAGTGCGATAGTTTTGCCTTCATGTGATTCAGTGCAGTAGGATATTTATTGTCTTCTAGCTTCAGATTCATGGGATGATTAGTTGACAGATATTGCAGGATTATTTATGGAATCCTACATTGTAGATTTGGGAGACATCATTGATGACATTCATCTTCTCTTTGATGAAGGTGATCCTTCTTCGATTGTTGCGAAGGAACACTCTAACCCTCTTGTTCATTCTCTACATGATCATTCTTTTGAGATTGAAATGATTGTGGATACTTATGTACAGCAGTTGGAGGAGGTCTCTTTATGTTTTGAGGAGACATGTGAGTCTTTGGGACATGTTCTACATCCATCTCCACTAGATCTTGGAGTGCCTTTTTCAGTAGTGTGGCACAGTTTACCACCTTTGGAGGGGGTATCTTTCAACATCGACATGGGGACACTTGAGTAGTTTTCAGAGATTCCTTTCATCATGAGTTTTCTTCATACATCTTCCCTTCATGATTGTGGAGACTTCATGGATACACCTTTGGTTTTGTTTCTTCCTAAGGGGAGGAATGTTGTTCGACATTCGTAGAGCAGTTTCTTCATACATCGAGCTTCTATCATTGGTGCAGATTCTCCATTGAGGGGGGGTCACAGTTTGACTTCACTTCTTCTCTCATATGGGGGGGACTTTTTCCTCACATGGGGTTTTGTCCTTCACATTCTTCTATGAGAGTTCTCTTCTATGTTTTTCATCTCTCTTTTGGGGGAGGGTTTTTTCCCATTGGGTTTTTCTCTCTTTCCCCACTTTGTGAGAGATTTCATTGCATTGGTTTGCATTTGTACATGGGTACCTAACATGGCCTCATAGCCAGGACCCATCTTGCATTGCTTAGTTGCATTGTAGACTTAAGTGCATTCCCCTAAGTTGCACCTAAGGGGGGGTGTTGGTGTAAATAATTATTCATCATGGATATTATTACACTTACTTAAGTTTACTTAGGATAATGCATTTTCATAGTAGTTTGGGTATGAGACACTTGGGTGTTTGTGCCACATTGGGATAGTGTGTGTAGGAGAAATTCCACCTTTCATGGTGTTGATTTTGTTGTTACACTCCACTCTTGTTGTTACACTCCACATTCAGTGGGTGATCCACCTCATGTGGACTATTATATTATTTCTCCTACCTACCCACACCTATTTCCTACCTACCCTTGTTTCTCATTGAGCCACATGTCATATTTGTGTGCTCACATATCCCTAGCCTTCCCTATATAAGAAGGCTCTTCTACATTGTATGTAATTTGATTATTGATCATTTTCTATTGATGAGAATACGGTTTATTCTTGTCCTATATTGTGTCTCTATTTTGTACAATTAATTGAGCTCTTGATCTTGGCAAAATCCAACACTAATTTCCTCATTTTCTAATTTCCTAATTTCTAATTCATGTAATTTCAATTTTCTCCTATATTTCTCCTAATTTCATGGGAATGACATAGCAAATTTGTCATAATTGTCAATCAATCAATTTTGACATAGAAATTTGTCATAATTTTGTCAAAATTATCAATCAATCAATTTTGCATAGAAAGTGTCAATTTGTCATAATTTGTCATAATTGTCATTTTTGATTTGAAATTTCCATTCAAATTTCTTCATGCTAATCTTGTCTTTTCTCCAATTTGTCTATAAATTGGATGAATTTCTTCAATCAAGGTCCTTGGTCGAATCAATCACGCTTCTAGTACCCTTATGCTGTCGTCTCGTCTTGTCAATCTTGCTTTCACATTATACTTATGCACTTGAAGGTGAGATCCACAAAACAAAGCTATTTGAAGGAGTAAGAAGGACAATGGAGCCACATGAAGGAGACATCTGCTTTTGGTTTGCTTAGATTTCATATTGAATGTCTTGCTTTCATGTTTTCATTGAATGTTTTTAGGATTGTTATCACTGCATTTGAGTTTTTGTGATTGAGCTAGACCAATTTCCTATTTGCTTTGATGATTTCCAAATTCCTATATACATTAACTAGTGAACCCAACGTGAACTAACCCCCTAACCATGCTTTTGAGTGCTTTTGAGATGATTTGCAGATAAAAAACCCAAGAAACAGGGTAATGTAGGGTTTTCTAAGAACTTATGCGCCTGTGTCAAGCAATATGGGCCTATGTCAAGGACTTCTACACCTATGTCAAAGGGATCTGTGCCTATGTTACTACATTCTACGCCTATGTTACTACATTCTGCACCTGTGTGAGACATTCTATGCCTGTGTAAGGCCAGAAATAGAGGTAAAAAGCAGTGTTTTTACTTGCAAATTATTTTGTTTTGCATTCTGTTTCTGCATTGTTGGTTTTTCTTTGGTACTAATTCTCTGTGCAGCACCTTGGCATTACGCATGACAAAGACAACAAATGAAACTACTAACACATTTTATGCAGGTTCGCTAGTCAAAGACTAAGCAAATTAAACTTTTGACTTGGTGATTTTGCAGGTTGCCTTATACTCCAACTAAACTTGGTGTTTGTAATTCATAATTAGGCACCTAGTATGATTGCTAAATAGGATGGAATGAATGTGTGTTTTCTTTGATTATTGAGTTTGACATTGGAGTAGGAGAGTATGCTCTCATCCATCTTAGGGTGATCAGAAATCCAGATCTTCGATACCATTCTCAGGGCTTAGATTATTTGTTACCTTTAGAGGGTCTGCCTTCCTGACCATTTGCTTTCTTTTGCAAGCAAGGGATAATTGTGAGAATGGAATGACCCAAAGTGAGTACACCTAGAATATCTTGGCATTCTAACTCACTATAAATAAATACTTGATGGGCGAAAGCTTTGAAGGAAGGGTTACATGGGAATTGTAGTTACTTGGGAAGTGATGACCCTTGGACTCTTTCTCATATCAACATCTCAAGGTCTAAATCGTGCTTGTGCAACTACATTTGTTTGGTATCTTGGTGGTCTTAATGTCTCAATCATGCTTGCGTGACACCAAGGAGTAACGCTTAACATAAATCCTTACTAAACACCTTGTATTTAGAGGCCAAAAATCCTTCTAGTTGCTTGAGAAGGATGAGTTCAGATACTTGGAAGAGATACTAAGTTCGCCATGGGGAGATTTCCATGGGGACTGATGCTTGGCTACCCTAAGAAGTGAGTGCCATGGAGGGGAGCCCGTGGGGTCAAGCATCTATGTATTCTCCTTGAATCTCATAATGAGTCTACCTCTCAAGTACCTACTGTCTTTACCTACCATAAGAAATGTGTGAATGAGCATGATTGTCTTGAGTCTAAGTTAAAATATCTTGTCTTCTTTGCTTGTCAAAAGTTGAGTTGTGTATCATTTCAAAAACAAGACAAATTGATTCAAAACAAGGTTAAACCCAAGAGTTATTTCATTCAACAAACTTCAAAACACCTTCAAACATGGTTGTCAAACATTTTTCAAAATCTTGTCTCAACATTCATGTCACTTAGATTTAGGTTCATCCTAGGTTTGCATTTTACAAATTCATTGTCAATTACCAAGGTTAAGTTTCACCTAGGTCATACTCCTTTGCATATCAATAAGGGTCATCCATTTTGCATGTGTTCTCTTGCATTAGAGTAATACCATTTCATAATTCAAACTTAGGTTGACATTGTCATACATTTGCATTTGCATACCCAAGGTTTCTTCATTAAGCTTAGGTCATTATCATATCATATTAGAGTCACTTGCATAGTAATTGTCCCTTAGCATATAGTGTCAAAACTAGGTTTTGTCATACTTGAGTAATCCAAATCTTTGATAAACCCTAAGTCATTGTTAGGAGGTTTAGACCTTATCAAACTTTTGTGTTTTTGTCATCGTTGTCATTTGGTCAAACCTAGCTTAGTATCCAAGCATATAGGGGAGACATTGTCATTTTGTCCTTTTGTCACTTGGTCCTTTTGTCCTTTGAGGTCTAGACATCATTTCAATTTCCTACGGGTCTCTTTTTTTTTTAGATTTGCATTCCAAAATGTTTGTCAAAATCTTGAAAAACAACTAAAAACATAGGTTGCATTCTTGCCATAGATTGCATTTTCGTCTATGTAGTTTGCATTTAGTTGCATATCATACACCATCCTTTTAAAATAAAAAATCCCAAAAACATTGCATAGTGACATGTCTATTGAAACAAGGTTCCAAGCACCAATGATGCAACAAAGTTTGACGTATCAACCGACAATGCAATCAAATTTTAATCCAAGGCAATCACAATTATATCTAGCCCAACAACAAGGCGATATCGATCAAACTTTTTATGATGAAACAAGTCTCCAAATACAAAAGCTAGAGGAGAAACTAGCTCAAGAAATGGAGATATTGGAACAAAGAGTGAAAAACATTGAGAAGAATAGATCACAAATGTCCAAAATGTTTCAAAAATTTCCAGGTCGAAATCCAAAAATTGAGCCAATTGATGTAGGATCTCTTATTGAACGATCAGACATACCAGCTCTCCTCTCACAAATAGAGATGATGAAACAATTTCAAGAAAAGAGACAATTTCAACATTATGTGCCTCCACATCAAGAATAAGAAGGTGTTTACTATCAATCACATTTTCGACCATCACAACCAATTGTTCAACAGTTCCAACATTTACAACAAACACAACCAATGGTCCAACATATACAACCAACACAACCAATGGTCCAATTTCAACAATATGTCCAACCAACTATACAATGTCAACAAATAGTTCAACCAATGGTGGAATATCAACAAGTTCAATCAACATATCAATGTCAACAACCAGAACCAAACATTCAAAAACAAAGGTTGCAGCACACACCAAGCCAAGTTCCAAACATGTTGGAACAATTGAACCAAGTCCAATATCAAAACATGACATCAGACCAGAACCAACTCCTTGCCAAACAAGTTCAAATTCTAGATACAACTATGTCAAAACCTCAAAAGAAAGGTGGCTTTATTGCAATGATCTTAAGGAAATTACCAAGTGAGTTCTTTGAGGAAGATCAAAATAATACACTTATGTCTAGCAATGCCTCATCCCCCCGCAAACAAATTGACTCACCAGTGGCATCTATCCCTACACCTCTAGAAGTTTCACAAGAACCTTCTATATTGTCCTCATCAAACAATACACCCAAGGATGAAATAATCCAAGGGCTATCCATAATTGATTGCCAAGATAATCCAATTCATGATGCACATCCTTGTCATGTTTCAGAAATGCTAGACCCAATGCCACCATGCACTTTATTGCCATTACCTATTTTAGAGGACCCCATTTGAAGTCCCTCTTCCTCATGTTCAAGCATTGATTCCTTGCCAGAATCCATCACAAATGTTCAAAGTGCATTTCCTTCATGCCAAAACATTGATTCCTTGTCAGAATCCCCCATGCATATCCAAAGTCTAACCCCATGTCAAGAGGATAATTTAGAGCATAAAGAAATGCATGTTAAAACAGATCAAGATCAAGATCCTGAAACCTTATCATCCCATCCAATTGTTGACCAGGATCTAATCTTCCTAGAAACTCATGATGATTCCCCTATTCTTGTCAATCCTATCCAAAGTCCTATTGACACTCCATTCCCTAGGCAAGATCAAGATATCCCAGTTCATCCAATCCCAAACGATCCCCTTCCATTTCATGAACACAATGTCCTTTCAAATCCCATTGACATTCCACTTCTTGAGAAAGATCAAGATATACTTTCCATCCTTTCTGATGATCCCATTAAAATTCAAGAGAAAAGCAACTTTAAAGAGGATTCCAATGATCTTCCTCCTTGTCAAGATCAAATTATTCCTTTAAATTCTCCACAAGATCCTTTTGTTCCTCCATCTCCTTGTCTTAATGCTCCATATACACTCCAAGATCACATTTCTTTTGATGATCCCATTATTTCTCCCATTCCATCTCTTGAAGAGCTTGTCATTGAACCATGTCCACTACACAATCCTAGTCCCCATCATGATCCTAATCCCCCTCATGATTCAAACATGTCAGTGCAAGATGTTCATGAACCCTCGACATGCATAATGGGTTCTTCCACTTTGGTGCAATCCAATCCACTTCAAGATCTCATTATTTCTCTCATATCATATCCACCTCATAATGGACTCGCCTCTTCTTCCCAAAGAAAAGAGTATCCTACAAGTCAAGATATTCATAAAGGCCAAGGAGTAGACCTTGATAAGCAAGAATCCCTTCATGTGAAAGAAAATTTTAAGGGTCATGTCTACATAACTCACTCTCAAGACATTGGTATCCCTCCATCAAAATCAAAACATACACCTTCCCCATCATACTTTCCATCCATCTTAGGTCCTTATATTCCTTCATCCTCTATGCAAGGTCAGCAAAGGCACACATCCTTGAGTAAATTTCATCCATCCAAAAGAACTCCATTTCATTCATTTCCATCCGTGCATTCCTTTCCCCCTCCAAGCAATTTGGATGCCAAGTATAAAAGTCATAAGTCTAGCAATCCACATATATTCAAGGATCAACATGTCCAATATAATCGACATGTCAAAACAGAGAACAAATTGATCTATAAAGAAAAAGAAATATCCAAAAGGCCACAAAGGCCCACTGAGCAAAATAAAGCAAAGTAAAAATATATATGGGTTCCTAAATCCCTTGTGCAAGCAATGCACTCCAAGGAACCACACAAGCATGAAAAATCCAAAACTATGTGGATCCCCAAGCGGCTCCTTGAAGCACAAAAGCCTACAAAAACATCCAACTTGGCATCCAAAGTTGCTATTCATCCATCCAAACCTTTAAAATTTGTTCCTCCATCACCTTCTTCATCTATTTTGGGCCCTTATGTCCCAATATCCCAAGCTATTCCTCCATCCAAATCTCACAATTTGAGATCCATTTTTCCTCCATCAGTCCATCACCCCCCAAGGTGTGTGCCAATGTTGATCTTGCCTTCATTTTCATCCACTGAAGCCCAATTCTTCCAATACCCTATCTATTATCCAATGCATATTTTCCATCCTTCCATCCCTTTGGCCCAATCCTTTGCATAAATCCTTGCCTTAGTTTCATCTCTTTTTCCATGTCCTTATCCTACCAACATCTTTGAGCATACTTTTAAAGGTCATGGTCCATTTTTTTCAAGGCTACTATCCAAACAAAATGATGTTTGATTCCTTCTTCCATCCCCTATCATGTGTCCATCTTCTCTTGAAAAAGTCAAAAAAAAAAGTGAAAAAAAAAGGCAAAAGAAAAAAAAAAGTAAAGAAAAAATAATTCGTCCATTGGTGAAAACCTGGCAAACAGGCACCTTGGGCAAGTATCATGATGAAAACCTGGCAAACACGCATCATGCATAATCTATGAACTTCTTTCACACCACACTTGGGGGTAGGTTTCCTACTTCAGATCCTATTGCCCTTCATTATCCTATCATATCATGTCATACCCCTTCATATCCTATTGTCCCTCATGTCCAGTTTCCCTTTCCACCTTTGATCTTGACAAGGTTGAGGATCTTCATGAGCATCATGCATCTTGTTTGCAACTTTTAGTCCGTTATAGCTTTTGGTCTTTATCCATTTGCTTATTACAACCTTTCATCCATATTCCCTGTCTTATTGCAACTTTCTGCCACTATCCCATATCCTATCCCGACCTTCAGTCCATGTCCCTTATCCATTCTTGGTCTTGCTTATCCTATCCATATCTTATCACTATCCATACACCCTTTTTCATTCCTTGATCTTGATCTGACATAAAGACGCAAAATTTAAACATGGTTTCAAAAACCTCTTGACATGTCCCTCATGCCATGTTCACTGCTTTACATTGTCATATCCAATCTTTTGTCCCATCACGCAATAGCCCCTTAAAATTGCATCTATATTGTCTCCATAATAAAAGGCCTTTGTCTTCCATTTGTCCATCATCATTTCAGAAAGCCTATTTATTCACCTGTCATATTCCTTGCCTTGCTAGACACTGGGGGCAAAATCATAAAAATTGAAAAAAAATCCTAAAAACATTCAAAAACATAAAAAAAATCATGTGTTCATTTTCAGCTAAAATGTAAAATCCAAAAAAAAAAAAAAAAGTCCTGAAAAAATCATAAAAATTTGAAAAATGTCCTGAAATAAATCCCTAAAAATCAAATAATGTCCTGAAAACAATCCCTAAAATCAAATAATGTCCTGAAAAAATCCCTAAAAATCAAATAATGTCCTGAAAAAAATCCCTAAAAAGTCAAATAAAGTCCTAAAAAAATGAACACAAATTTTTTTTGTAAAAACTCGAAAAGCAAAACAAAAAAATATCCCCTTTGTGCATAGACAACTCGCTGAGCATACCTCCAACGACAATCAATCAAACATTGTGCTTTAATAAAATCATGCATTAACAGATAAACTGTTCGACCAAGCAAGCATTCAACCTAATTAAAATTGTCATATCAATCAATCAACATCAATATCATTTGGCCTTGTCACTACTATCATGGGTCTTATACAGGGTGTGGTATACTCGAAACCAGACTGTGTCCTGTCTTAGACGGGGTACCGCATTCCCTGGAACCAGACAACATGATCATTCTTGTTTTCCACTTTTGACAATGACGATCAGACTGTTTGTTTGACTTGGTTGAATTTGTGCGTCTTATCTTTTTACTGATTTATCTTTGGCTTCGATCATGTTCCTATGTTGCTCAATGAAGTCACTGAGTGATTTAGAGTAACCAGGATGGTTCATGGTCCCTTTTGTTTTTTGTTGTGTTTGTTGTTTGTGGAATGTTTGTCACAAACAAGGGCAACTATATTATTGGGTGTCTGTGATAAGTATGTTCACTTTGTGAATGCCACACAGACCTCAACCCTTGATGTATGCACCCTAGGATGCTTCACTCATTCCTTGTGTGCGATGTGTCTGTCTTTTGCAAAAGGGGTTGCATTCTAGCTCTAGCCTTTAATGCCATGATGCTCTGCATCTGCTTTGCTACAATAAATAAAGGTTCTCACCTACTTATGTGCATTTGTGAAAGCAAGTTTTCCTTCATCTCTAACTGTCCTCTGTCTAATTTCTTCTTACTAACATTTCTTCCATCAGTCTTGGTAGTCCATTTGAACCTATCGTCTTCTGTCATTCTTATCAATCACTTGGCCTCTTTTCTGGATTTTTCTGGCAAATTCCTCGAGGGGGCATGCATATGTTATTGTTATTGTCTGGGGAATTTTCATTATTGTTCTTTGAAACAATGCTTAGAATTGCATTGTCTCAAAGAGGGGCAAAATGTAGACATCTAAAACTGATCAACGCTTGCGGAGTCATATTTTAACATTGGCGCATTGCCTTATTTTAGGTTTTTACGTTGCATTAACATTTCTTCTATGTTGTGTACTTGGTATTTATCATTTGCGAGCATCGAGTCCTTCTTGTGCATTCTTCATTTGTCTCACTTTTGAATTTGTTCTTGTCGATAACAATCTTCAGTCATGATTTTGGTCGATCTTATCCTATCGCATCAATGTGCATGTTCATTTGTCATCATTTTGGACATTGTCAATCCTAATTAGGGTTTTGTCCTCTTTTCAATCTTGTCATCTGGCGATCGATTTGTCATCGATCATTGTCATTTTCAATCTCATCATTTTACGATCGATTTGTCATCAATCATTGTCATTTTCAATCTTGTCATTTTGCGATTGATTTGTCATCAATTGTTGTTATTTTCAATCTTGTCATTTTGCGATCGATTTGTCATCGATCGTCGTCCTTCTCAATCATGTCAATTTGGATCAATTAGTCATTTTTCCTCATCAATTGGCACATTTATCAACCAAATCATTTATCAGCATTAGTCTTTTATCAAGTCAGAATCATGATCAAATCGATCCTTCAATCAAGACCTAATTGTCATCCTTGCATTTCTAATTCATCTTCTAGGGTTTCATGATTTATTCATTTAACCTTGTTTGTCATTTCTCCCTCTGGGTTAAATAATTTATTTATTTATCCTAAGTCTTCTTGTCACAATTAAATGTTTATTTAATTGGCTAACTAATTCCTCCCTCTTTGTGAATTAATTGATAAATGAAAAATTTTTAATTCATTCACTTAATTCGTAATTTCCTCATTTTCTAAATTTCTTAATTCCTAATTTCCTCATTTTCTAATTTCCTAATTTCTAATTCATCTAATTTCAATTTTCTCCTATATTTCTCCTAATTTCATGGGAATGACATAGCAAATTTGTCATAATTTGTCATAATTGTCAATCAATCAATTTTGACATAGAAATTTGTCATAATTTTGTTAAAATTATCAATCAATCAATATTGCTTAGAAAGCATCAATTTGTCATAATTTGTCATAATTGTCATTTTTGATTTGAAATTTCCATTCAAATCTCTTCATGCTAATCTTGTTTTTTCTCCAATTTGTCTATAAATTGGATGAATTTCTTCAATCAAGGTCCCTGGTCGAATCAATCACGCTTCTAGTACCCTTATGTTGTCGTCTCATCTTGTCAATCTTGCTTTCAAATTATACTTATGCACTTGAAGGTGAGATCCACAAAACAAAGCTATTTGACAGAGAAAGAAGGACAATGGAGCCACATGAAGGAGACATCTGCATTTGGTTTGCTTAGATTTCATATTGAATGTCTTGCTTTCATATTTTCATTGAATGTTTTTAGGATTGTTATCACTGCATTTGAGTTTTTGTGATTGAGCTAGACCAATTTCCTATTTGCTTTGATGATTTCCACATTTCCTATCTACAGTGAGAATAAGCAGAGCTATACACGTAAACATCATTTGAAGATTGAAGGGGGGTTTTTGTGAAGATAATCAGAACTACACCGATACTGAATCTAGCATATGAAGATGTTATTTTGTGCAGTACATTCTTATTGGATTTAACCATTCAACTGTAGTCAGTGTGACTCCCATTTTGTGATTGAGTTGTGAGCTCTAGGTGCTTGGCCTTTCTGCATGTGCAGACCCCATTTATGTACACTTACTATCTGCAGTAGTATCATCTGATTGTGGGTAAGGTTTCCCACCGTGGTTTTTCCCCTTTAGAGGTTTCCACGTACATATATTGGTGTTATATGTTGTGGATGACTTTGTCTTTATGTTTCATGCACTAATCCTTACTGGTATAGCAATTAACAATTAAAACTGTCTACTGGCTTATTAAATTGGTTTACCGGTATTAAGCATTAAGTTGGTTAAGTAGTTTTCGTTTGAATTTATTTGACAACTGATTCACCCTGCCCCTCCCAGTTTCCTCTAGGACCTAACAATTGGTATGAGAGCTTAGTCCTCTTTTGCAGAAGTTTAATAGCTTGAGGAGATCCAATGTCTACTAACTATTTTAGGAAGGACAGTCCTAAACTTGATGGAACCAACTATGGCATATGGAAGATCAGAATGGAGACACATCTAAATTGCATTGGAAAGGACATCTAGGATGTTACAAAGAATGGTTATACTGCTCCTACTCAGAGTCAGCCCACTTCACCCAACTTGACTAAAGATGAGGAAAATGATTGCAAAGCAAGAGAAGCACTTTTGAGTGCATTATCAGATCAACAAATCATGGGACTATCAAATAGGTCTACTGCTAAAGCTATTTGGGATCATTTGGAAACATTGAATGAAGGAGATTCCATAGTCAAAATTGCAAAACTTGAAAGCTTCCAGGTTAAGTATTAACATCTGAAAATAGAAGAAAATGAAAGGATTTCTGCTTTTATGGAAAGAGTAAATGAGATTGTTTTGGGTATTAAATGTTGTGGAGGAACCTTAAGTGAGGATGAAATTGTTTCAAAAGTTTTAAGAGGATTTCCACTGGCATATAAAATGAAATTCACTGCTATAAATGAGTTAAGAACAATGCCTAATACATCAGTAACTAGGGATACATTGATTGGGAAACTTTCATCTTTTGAAATTGAAGAATTTGGTCTTATTGCTACTATAAAGATAGATTTGGCCTTTGAAGCATCAACATCATCTGCTTCATCATTTGACAAATCTGATTGGAAAGCCTTTTATGCAAGAGAACTTGAAGAAAGCAGGAAAGAAAATGAAGAACTTGAAGAACTTGAAGCACTATTTGTAAGGAAAATGCCTAAAGGTCTAGTTGGAAGTAAGTATGAAGGTAAAGCACCCTTTAAATGTTTTAACTGCAATAAGATTGGTCATATGGCTTCGAGATGCTCTGATAGACATGCTAGATTAAGAGAAGAAGCAAGAAGAACATAAAGGCCTAACCCTGAATATCAGAGATACAGATTTAAGAAGAATAAAGACAAATCTTGTTATATTGCTGATGAAGGTGTGACTGATGATTCTGACAAGGATTTGACAAACAATGGATGGGTTTTTGTTGCTATAACAGAAGATCAACTGGCACCTACTGGTCAACCAGTAGTATAGGCCTTGGCAGCTAAAGTTGAAGTAAAGGATGAATGGATCATTGATTTAGGATGCTCACATCATATGACATGAGACAAAGGTAAATTCTTGAACTTTCAAGAATACAATGGAGGCTTAGTGAGATTTGGAGATGACAAAGCTTATTTAATCAAAGGTAAGGGTACAATATCTCTTGATGGTAAGCATAATACTCACAATGTTTACTATGTTGAAGGATTAAAGAATAATCTTTTGAGTGTTGGTCAATTAGTTGAGAAAGGATTTCAATTACAATTCAAAAATGGAAAATGCAAAATCATGAATAGAACTGGTTTGGAAATTGCAACCAGTAATTAGACTAGAGGTAATATCTTTCATTTAAATAACAATGAAAAGACATGCTTAATTGCACATATTGATGAAAGTTGGTTATGGCATAAGAGACTTTGTCATGTAAACTTTGATTGCATGGTGAAAATCAGTACTACTAAGGCAGTTAGAGATTTACCTAAAATTGTCAAACCTCAAAATACAGTATGTAAGGAATGTCAATTTGGAAAACAAGTTAGAGCTTGTTTTAAAAGTATTCCAAAAAAATCCAATAATGCTCTTGATTTAATTCACACTGATTTATGTGGTCCAACTAGAACTAAAAGCTTACAAGGTGATAGATATTTCATGCTAATCATTGATGACTATTCTGGAATGTGTTGGGTTACTTTTCTTAGAGAAAAATCAGAAGCACTGGGAAAGTTCTAACTATTCAAAGCAATGGTAGAAAATGAAACCGGTAAGAAAATCAAATGTCTAAGATCAGATCAAGGGGGAGAATTTACATCTAAGGAGTTTAATACATTCTATGAAGTAAATGGAATCAGAAGACAACTATCAACACCTCGGACACCATAGCAGAATGGAGTTGTTGAAAGGAAAAATAGAACTATCTTGGATGCAGCAAGAAGTATGTTATCAGAAGCAAACCTACCACATGTATATTGGAGAGAGGTAGTCAATACAGTGGTCTATACATTCAACAAAGTTCACATCAAAGGTGAAACCGGTAAGACCCCTCATGAACTATGGTTTGGTATCACTCCTACTCTTAATTATTTCAGAATTTTTGGAAGTAAATGTTATATCAGAAGAGATGTGTATATTGGAAAATTTGATCCTAGAAGTGATGAAGGAATATTTCTTGGTTATTCATCTAAGAGCAAGGCATATAAATGTTTTAACAAAAGACTACAGAAAATTGTTGAAAGTACAAATGTAAAGATTGATGAACAATTTAGAGGAACTTCAAGGTATATAGACTCTGAACCAACAACAGAAATTTTGAGAAATGAACCTACTCTGAATCCACCGGTAAAAAATGAAGATCCAGTTACCCTAGTATCATCTAAGGATTCCACAGTAACTAAGGAACAACAACAAACAAGGACACTCCGGTATGTAAGACTGAATCATTCTAAAGATTAGATAATTGGAAACAAGTTTAAAGGAGTTATGACAAGAGGAAGATTGACAAATGAAGAGGTATTTCTTATTTCTCAAATTGAACCATCATCAATTAATGAGGCATGTGAAGATAAATTTTGGATTAAAGCTATGGAAGAAGAGTTAGAATAAATTGAGAAAAATAACACTTGGAGATTAGTTCCTCGGCCTAAAGATAAAAATGTAATTGGAACCAAATGGGTATTTAGAAACAAACTTAATGAAGATGGTAAGGTTGTCAGAAATAAAGAAAGACTAGTGTGTAAGGGATATTCTAAGAAATAAGGAATTGATTATAATGAAACCTTTGCACTGGTAGCTAGAATTGAGGCAGTCAGATTATTTTTGGTTTTTGCAGCACATAAGAACTACAAAGTATATCAAATGGATATTAAATGTGCATTTTTGAAAGGAGATCTTGAAGAAAAAGTGTACATTGAACAACTTGATGGATTTTCTTTGATAGATAACAAAGATATGGTTTGCAAGTTAAGAAAAGCTTTGTATGGATTAAAACAAGCTCCAAGAGCTTGGTATGCAAGATTGGATAAGTATCTTTTGAAGATTGGTTTTTTCTAAAGGTAATGCAGACAGTAATTTATACTATAAAGTGACTAATGATGACATCTTGATTATAGAAGTATTTGTTGATTATATAATCTTTGGAGGAGAAGATGGATTATGTAAAGAATTTTCTATTAAAATGTAGCAAAAATTTCAAAATGTCTATGATTGGAGAAATAAAATTCTTTTTAGGATTGCAAATTTCATAGACTGATAAAGGTATATTCTTGAGTCAATCCAAGTACTTAAAAGAGCTACTAAAGAAATTTGGGATGGAGAACTCTAAACCGGTAAGCACACCTATCACAACAAATGACAAATTATCACTAAGGGATGAATCTACACCTGTTAATCCAACTAGATACAAATCTATGATAGGAGGTTTACTGTATTTGACACAAACCAGACCTGATATTATGAATGCAGTATGTATTGTTTCAAGATTTCAAAGTAATCCTAGAGAAAATCATGAATCAACAGTAAAAAGGATTTTCTGGTACTTACAAGGCACTATAAATCTTGGATTATGGTATCCTAGAGATGAAAACTTTGAATTATGTGCATACACAGATGCAAATTGGGTAGGAGATGTGGATGATAGAAAAAGCATCACCGGTAGAGCATTCTTTCTTGGAAACAAACTAGTTTCTTGGTTGAGTAAGAAACAAAGTTGTACATCTTTATCAACAGCACAATCATAATATGTTGCAGCAACAACTAACTATACATAGGTACTATGGCTTAAGCAAATGTTAAAAGACATAAAGTTAAAATGCAAGGAACCTATTACTATCTATTGTGATAACATTGTAGCAATTGATATATCTAAGAATCTGGTATTACATTCTAAAACCAAACATGTTTCTATCAAACTGAATTTTCTAAGGGAAAATATTGAAGCAAAGAAAATAAAACTGGTTTATGTGAATACTAAAGAGCAGATTGTAGATATCTTTACTAAACCTCTGCCTAAGGAGACTTTTGAATATCTCAGAGATCAGCTTGGGGTCATACCCCCACCAGTAGAGACTTAGGAAGTTGATGATTGTCATCAACTGACAGAATTAACAGAGAAATCTTTTATTCCGGCTTTTGATGGGAAGCTACTTCTTAGGGGGAGTAGTTGGTATACTAAATTGATTGGTATTTTATATATGATCTTGGCTTGGTAAGATGTTTTTGGTAAGAACTTTGCCAATTGATGTCAAAGAGGGAGAGATTGGTATGGAAAAACACAAGGATAACACATGTTGCTCCCAGGGGGAGAGATTATTACTCTCTGTATTTGTATTTTGTTTTCTGGTTATGATCTCTTTTTGGAGATTGTTGGTTTTTGGTGTTTGGCATTTCTGTTTTGGCACTTTGATGGTTTTTCCATCTTGTGTTGCCATCAATGCCAAAGGGGGAGATTGTTGGTATTTTGGTATGGTTTTGTCATTGATGTCAACACCTACTAAACACTTATCAACTATGGCACTTTGGAGAATCAACAACATTCACCAGCAAGCAAGTGACTCATGCACAGTCACCAGTATCTGGTACATTAGCAAGTTACAATGATCACCGACACTTGGAATAATATGGAAAACACTTGGTTATGTTGAAGACATTGTGTGGAAACTTTGTTTTGGAGTTTTTGTAATTGGTACATTATCATTTGCATATTTGTTGTTATCGGCAAATAGGTCCAGGTTACACCAGTAGTTTATCTTTTCTAGATCAGCACAACACGTTAAAGAGATGATTAATTATTGTTGTAAATGCATTAAGCCGACATGTTGAATTGGTTATTGCATCGATATTGTATTGTTTGTAAAATATTTTAATTGCAATATCTTGTAGAGCTGACCTACTAAAATTGGTCTTAGGTTATGGTATAAATGTAAGATCTTATTTGTAAGATCAAAGGTGAAATGCAAAAAAGGATTGTGTGAAGGTATATGCAAGAATAAGCAGAGCTATACACATAGACATCATTTAAAGATTGAAGGAGGGTTTTGTGAAGACAATCAGAACTACACCGGTACTGAATCCAGCATATGGAGATGCTATTTTGTGCCATACATTCTTATTGGATTTAACCATCCAACTGTAGTTAGTGTGAATCCCATTTTGTGATTGAGCAGTGAGCTCTAGGCGCTTGGCCTTTCTGCATGTGCAGACCCCATTTATGTACACTTACTATCTACAGTAGTATCATCTGATTGTGGGTAAGGTTTCCCATTGTGGTTTTTCCCCTTACAGGGTTTCCACGTACAAATATTGGTGTTATGTGTTGTGGATGACTTTGTCTTTATGTTTCATACACTAATCCTTACCGGTATGGCAATTAACTATTAAAACTGTCTACCAGCTTATTAAACTGGTTTACCGGTATTAATAATTAAGTTGGCTAATTAGTTTTGGTTTGAATCTATTTGACAACTAATTCATCCTCCTCTCTCAGTTGCCTCTGGGACCTAACAAATACCAAAAGCGATAATAACCAAAGCACCAAATCATGAAACAAAAAAATACAAAAAGCATACAACCATATAGAGTAAGGATCCAAAATTGATTCTAGTGATCTGATCATACCGGATCAGAATCATAGCCAAAACCAAGATGATCACCAAGACTAATAGGGATAGGTCCAACCGGGATAGTCTCCAACCGGGATACAATGTTGACATCAATGAAAACACTTAACCATATCTAGCATATTTCCAACATCCTTCAACAAGATCACAATATATTTCTTTGAAATATCCCTCAAATAGACAATTTACCCCTTTGGGTAAATCTTTTGAGGCATCTTTGAAAGATATACTTGAGCACAACCTTATCACATTTTCTAACACAACCTCACAAGGATGTAAATATTTGAGTAACTATTGTGCATATCATAGATAAAACATTGAACATAAGACTTCAGATTGCATGAAATTAAAATATAAGATTCAAGACTTCCTCGATAATGGTGCCATCAAAATTGAAGATCCTAATAACTCACCTAAAGATAAACAAGTAACTACTCCTAAAAATGATCAAAACCATATACCTATGTCTAGAAAGGTTCCAGATGTGGCCTCCATCTCTTCCATGATTCCTTCATCTATTACTACTTATCAAATTGCCATTAGTTTTTATATTCAAAGTCATACTATACATTCTAGTCGGTCAGCACTACCGAATCATGCAGTCAGTATATATACAGAGAAGTCGGTATGCACAGTCTAGTCGGTTACAGAAGAAAGTAGTCACAGAATGCAGTATACACCGAGCTATCTACTGAGTATCTTTTTGAGACTACCGAGCAGTTAAGATAACACACCGAATTGATATTCACCAAGTGAAACATGTTACCAGATACATTGAACCTGGACATGCATATGAAAATGTGTTACAAGATCGAGGCACATCTAACCGTTATTACATTGGAAATTGCACTAGAAGATTGTGTATGATTGCGAGGTCAATCTAACCAATGAAATATTTTGTTTAGTTATTCATTTGAGGAATCTTGTTTGTAAGATCGAAGCAATGAATTGGATCACCGTTTTAAGAGATCTATATATACAACATTAGTGAAGTGTATGTATGCATGAAGGAAGACTGTTACAGAGACACAAAGGTCACCAAGAAGGTTTTCAGAGAACAGTCAAAGAACAAAGTAAACAGAAGGGTTTACCAAGTTACTATATGGGTTACCGAGGTATGCTATAAGCAAGGTATTCTCATTCTGAGCACATAGAATCTATTTTAACATTTCAGATGTAAAGTTATAGATATTTGTAATGATTTTATTGTAATATTGAGAAGTTAAAAGAGAAACCTTCAATAGGGTAAAAGACTCCAACCAAGTCTATAAATTGTAAAGCCTCTAACCAGGTGCAACATTCAGAATAAATGTTGTAAAATCCTGTAGCAAGGTATATCTAATAGATCTTGTTACTCCTAATAGTGTAAGCTATCAGAAATAGCTAAATGTAGCTCTAACTGAGCATTCTTTATTATTGCAGTAGTGCAGTTGTGGGTGCCATCCCCACCGCAGTTTTTCTCTCTAACCAAAAGTTTCTGCATAACCAAAATATATGTGTTATGGAGTGAATCATGTATGATTGTTATCTATTTGTTTTAACTTTATTTTATGTTACTGCACTATTCTATTTATGCATAATAGTAAGGTTATTATTCAAGAAAAGTTTTGGAGTACTGATTCACCCCTCCCCTCTCAGTACATTAGCTTTCCATATTGGGCCTAACAATTGGTATCAGAGCTTCAATCTTGGAAAAGGGTTTAACTACCTAAAGAGAAAGATCTTATCAATGGAAGGCTATAAACAATCTCAGAGGATTGTGTATCTACAAGAAGAGTTAGATCATGCAAATCAAGTGATTGCAGACATGCAAAGGCAAATGCAAAAATCTCTAAAAGTAAGAAGAAGATTATCTGATGACTTGCAGGATTCTCAAGAGTTAGTGGAACAAATTGAGACATCATCTGAGAATAGTATATTAGAAGAAACTGAAGAAATGATTGGAGTAATTAAAGAAAAGAACAAAGCATTGGTTGATCAACTAAAAGCAATGAAAAGAGAACATGAACATTTCAGTACACAGATGACTGAAAATCTAGATGCATTGAGGACAGCAGAGGATAAAGCAAGAGATCTACAAAGAGAGAAACAACAACTTGAAGTCTTAATATCTGATAAAAATGATGAAATCATAAGGTTAACTGTGATTCAACAAAATATGACAGATCAACTAGGTTATGCACATCATGAAGCAATTCTGAAGAATGATGAGAATCAAGCATTGAGACTTGAAGTATCAAGGTTGACCGATGAACTCGAAACAAAGAAGAAATCAAAAGAAACATTGAAGAAGAGTTATGAAGCATCAAAAATGTTGGATGAGCAACTAAATACAAGAAGACCCAATAAAGATGCAGGACTCGGTTACAAAGGAAAAGAATCTACCAAGAAAGGAATTCATACTACCGAGAGAGGAGAATCATCAAAGAAAGCTGGAAACATGAATAACATCAAAAGGAAGAAGACTATTTGCTACTACTATGGAAATCAAGGTCATACTACCAACATATGCAAGATTAGAAAAGGTAAGCAACTAAATATCACTAAGTCCATTGATTATTGTTACAATTACAATAAATATGGTCACACATCTAATCAATGTAGGAAAAAGTCTATTAACAACTATCAGAAGCCAAAATTCAAAGGGTTTTTTAAAAACTGCAATAGATATGGACATAGTACTGAGAAGTGTTGGTCTAAGCAAAAGAACTACATGCGGTGTCCACACCGAGCAAACACTAGAGGTTACCGAACTCACACAAATCCTTACCGACAATACGCAGCAGTACCATGGGATTACAATACAAGGATATGATGTGAATGTTGTGGAAGATATGGACATATTAGTGCCAAATATTTTATAAGGTTTGGAATGAACAACCGAAGATCATGGAGAAATCCTAGTATGGGATGTTTTCATTGTCACAAAGCTAGACATTTAGCTGGAGATTGCAGAGATCAACCTAGAAGAGACATTGAAGAGATAAAAGAAAAATTTAAGATGATTTGGAAAACGAAGGAAATCATGTCAGATGAAGAAAGCACCTTACCTACTGAGTTAGGTGCACCTATTCCAAATTAATCAGAAAAGGTATGAAGGGACTGCATTCTCTAAAGGTTAAAATCATAACCTTTCCTATTCTATTATGTACTAAATTCAAAATCTGCATAGTTAAGATACATTAGTAAGTTTGAAATTCTATCAAAAGTACTTTACAGAAAATCTGTTAAGTCGGTAAATACAGGAAGCCTGTCAAGTCAGTAAATGAAGGAAATTTGGCTACTCGGTTGAAACAAGAAAAGGAGTAAATCGGTTAAAGGTAAACCAAGTGCATTTAATGTTTTGACCTAACCCGCACGGAGCTCGATAAGGTATTTTGTGTACTTAAAGGTATTTTGTGGTCATTTTCATTCACCAAGTTTTCAAGAGAGCAGAGCAAAGAGAATCAAGGTGATCAAACTTCATTCAAAGTGAATCCAAGGTATTTACATCAAATCTCATCACTATTAAGCTGGTTTCCAATGTTGTCAAATTGCTATTATCTACTGAGTGTGAAGCATCAGTCATTTGTAAACCATCAAACCCTAAGGATAGTTTGCTAAGTTTTTACCTGAAATCTACAATGGCGCCCAAGATCCAAGATCCCGTAGTTGTCAAGAATGTGGAGAAGCCCTCACTGAAATACACTTTGACTCCTAAAGTTACTGCTGAACCGGATGACAAAACTGCCTTTTCACTCATCCTGAATCGAGTCTTGTTAGTTGAAGATGTTAGATTCTTCACCAAATGTCATGTTGAAGAACTTGATCATGTTGAGATTAGTGACACATATGATGAGCTATGTACCAATGACAAAATGGATAGCAAGTACGAGCATATCAAAATCAAGGGATTAACTGAATCCCTAGCCTATCCCTGTGTGTTCAAACCCTAGTGGGTTAAATTTGTTTTAAGTAGAGTTCATGATAATTTTATGTGGCTAGAGGAGCAACCATTCAAAATCACTAAGGAAATCATTCATGTGATCACCGGGTATCCAATCTATGATCATGCATGAGCACAAAAAATGATATCATAGAAGGAGTTAATCAGTTTAACTAGAGTAGAATCTGATTACCGAGGACTGAAATTGAACAATGTCACTGATACAAAACTTAAGTTTGCAATTAGAGTAATTGGTTACTATTTCTTCCAATCAGCAAGGGAAAACAGTGTACCATGTGCAGCAGTTGACTTAGCCTATAAAATAGTGAAAAAGGGAATGAAAGTAGATTTATGTGAAGTGTTATTGAAGAACTTATTTGAGAACCTAAACACGATTAGGAAGCCGAAAAAGAACAACTCGGCAAATACACTAAAGTTTGGTTCACTTCTTGTATGCATGTTTTTCTACTTTGAGAAGTTCTTTCCCTCAGTCGGTAAAGTAGTTTGGGAGCTACACCGACCTATCACCCATCAAATTAATGACTTTATCCAGAAGTTGGGAGATAATTTTAATGATATCATGGATGACTACTTTAGCAAATTTTAAGAAAAGATGCACAAGAGGTACCGGATTCCACCATAGCAGGTAGAGAAATACAAGGATGATATATGTTTTGAGGTAGACATCGATTACTATTATATGAATGCAGTAGAGCCAAGGACTCAATCTTTGCCACCAATGGGTTATGAGATTGACTATGATATCACACAATAGTAAATTGATGCATATCTCACATTGCCAAGGCATGCTACCGAACTAAGATATGGAACTTATGAAGAGGTGAAAGAAAAAAGTTAAAATGAGCATTATAGTACCTAAAGCTGCAAGAAAGGCTACAAAGATGATAAAGGTTTTATCTGAGAAATTAAGAGAAGAATCTTCCTCTACACCTGTCAAAGGCACTCTTGCCATTACCGAAGAGGAATCAAAAGCTCAAGAGGAAGCAATAACATTGAGTACCGAGTTGCCTAAGGGTAAAGTGTTGAAAAGAAAGAAACTGGACACTACAAAGGCCCTACCAACTCCACCACCAACAAAGAGACCTAACACTAGAGCATCACCGAGTATTACTGCACCCAAGGTAACCAAGACCTACAAGAAATCTACTCAGAGACTCATTTTGGCAAAAGAGTCTAGTGATACAGAATCCGATGATGCAAACAAATTTCAGATTGTCAAAAGCAAAAAGGTAAATATTCATAGTATTGAAAACTTTTGTGCCAATCTTAAAGAATATGGTGGATTTGCAAGATTTAGATATGTCAAGTATGAGACTAGGAATAATGATGAGAAGCGACAAATTGAAGAAGCTATCATTTGCACACTTCTAAAGTTTCGGCTAGCTCCATCAAAACTAGTAAAGTCACTTCTGAGTGAATTGTACTTACATATTGATAACAGGTGGAAATATGCAATGGACTCAAAGAAACAAATAAGAGAAAGAAGTCTAGTCCATCTATTTCCTGATATGTCTGTAGCAGAAATTAAGGAACATTTGACAACCTACAATTCTAAATTTCTTGTCAAATAGAGAGCCTTAAAATTGATGAATGGGCTATATATTGATGTAGAAAATGAGACAAAAGCCAAATGGCAGGAAATATTCAAAATAAAGGATGTCGGTGAACAATCTCAAATTGAAATTGTTGATGTCACCGAGCATGATCTTGATGTCACCGAGCAAGGTCCTGATGCTACCAAGCAAGACCTGGCTGATGCTATTCAAATTGATGAAGATGTCATGGATGCAGAAGCACCGAATCAGGAAATGATAGAAGGCACTACCTATGCAAAACTTGTATCTAGTGAATTTGTTTTAGAAAAAGTTAAGCCTTATCCATCGGTCAAGCCACCTGTCTCTACCAAAGCACCTAAAGATACAGCACAAGGAATCAAAGGTTACAAGTCTAAAGCAATAGAAGATACAACTAAAGATCAGATGTCTCAAGCATTGTCAAGCACTGAAAATGTTACAGCTGAGACCCCTAGTACCGAGACACCCAAGGACACCACAATAGCTACAGGAACCAACCAAAGTGTTGCATCTACCAAGCAGCCTACCGAGGGTCAGCAAGCCTCACAAGCTATTGTCTTAGTACAACGAACCAAAGGTAAAGAGAAGAAAGTGAAAAAGCATAGTTTTAAAGTTGATTTAACTAAACTAATAGTGTTGCCCAATGTGGATATCTCAAAATTAAAAGGGCAAGCACTTATTGATTTTGGAGAACTATGCAAAGCAAAGGCCAAACAAGAAAAATAGATGGCCATTCAAAAGAAGAATAAAGTACTACAGAAGGTAAAGACACTACTAATAGATATGCTACCTTCAGCAACAGTGTCAACTGATGCAACCATCCACATTCAACTGGATGAACTCCTTAATCAGCTAGAAACAATAGGAGTTGATGGATCTAAGTACTTGGGCAAGCTAAAAGATAAAGAGCTTACTGTAAAAATGATAGAAGTACAAAAAGCTCTATCTATTGGAAAGGTCAAGCTTGTCAAATTCATTACTGAGTTGTCCCCTCAACTCAAGCATATTGTTTATTTATTTCAGAAACTTTGTACATTTTCCTTATTCATTAAAGATATCAAGAATAAAACTGATGCAATTGAGAAAGAGATCACTGATCTCTCAACTAAGTTGACCACAGAGCCTAATTCAGTTTAGAATTTTTATACCAAGCTTCAACAACTCATGGCTCAATAGTTAGAACTCATAAATGAAGAGCATACAATCAGGATGGATATAATAACCCTCCAGACATTATTCCTTCCTCATCTCTCATCAGTTCAAGAATAGATTAACTGAGCTACACGCCTATCTACTACACAAGAGGGAAGCACTCTTGATGGCTTAATATCACTATTGGCTAATATTCAAGCACAAAATTCTTTAATGGAAAGTGTAAAGGATGCACTCTCAGTCACACTCACCGATGCCCGGAAGAAGTATAAATCTATTTTTGATCAGTTACCACCCCCGGATGGAAATTAAATTTTTTATGTTTGTCAAAAAAGGGGAGTAATACTACATAAGGGGAGTAATATACTATATTTGGAGAGTGATACAGTTTTCGTAATACAGTTTTGAGTATTGTATATAGGGGAGTATACTGAGCAGAGTATGCAGAGCACATAAGCACAGAACAAAACCGAGCATGCAAAATCCAAGTTATATACAGTATAATGATAAGGGGAGTATATCTACATATACTATTTCATTGACTATTGTATATATTGTCAAGTGCAGTCATTTTGCAAAGTATATAGATTTTTGTTATGACTTTGAAAGTAGTTTTTGTCAAACATCTCAACTAATGTCAAAAGGGGAGATTGTTACTAATTATCAAATTGCAATTAGTTTTTATATTCAAAGTCATACTATACATTCTAGTCGGTTAGCAATACCGAATCATGTGGTCAATATATAAACAGAGAAGTTGGTATGCACAGTCTAGTCGGTTACAGAAGAAAGTAGTCATAGAATGCAGTATACACTGAGTTGTCTACCAAGTATCTTTTTGAGACTACCAAGCAGTTAAGATAACACACTGAGTTGATATTCACCGAGTGAAATGTGTTACCAGATACATTGAACTTGGACATGCATATGAAAACATGTTACAAGATTGAGGTACATCTAGCCATTATTACATTGGAAATTGCACTAGAAGATTGTGTATGATTGCGAGGTCAATCTAACCAATGAAATATTTTGTTTAGTTATTCATTCAAGGAATCTTGTTTGTAAGATCGAAGCAATGAATTGGATCACCATTTTAAGAGATCTATATATACAGCATTAGTGAAGTGTATGTATGCATGAAGGAAGACTCTTACAGAGACACAGAGGTCACCGAGAAGGTTTTCAGAGAATAGTCGAAGAACAGAGTAAACAGAAGGGTTTACCGAGTTACTATATGGGTTACCGAGGTATGCTATAAGCAAGGTAATCTTATTCTGAGTACATTGAATCTATTTTAACATTTTAGATGTAAAGTTGTAAATATTTGTAATGATTTTATTGTAATATTGAGAAGTTGAAAGAGAAACCTTTAACATGGTAAAAGACTCCAACCAAGTCTATAAATTGTAAAGCCTCTAACCAGGTGCAACATTCAAAATAAATGTTGTAAAATCCTTTAGCGAGGTAGATCTAATAGATCTTGTTACTCCTAACAGGGTAAGCTATCAGAAATAGCTAAATGTAGCTCTGACCGAGCATTCTTTATTATTGCAGTAGTGAAGTTGTGGGTGCCATCCCCACCATAGTTTTTCTCTCTAACCAAGAGTTTCTGCGTAACCAAAATATATGTGTTATGGAGTGAATCATGTATGATTGTTATCTCTTTGTTTTAACTTTATTTTATGTTACTGCACTATTCTGTTTATGCATAATAGTAAGGTTATTATTCAAGAAAAGTTTTGGAGTGCTGATTCACCCCTCCCCTCTCAGTACATGATAAAAACCATATACCTATGTCTAGAAAGGTTCCACATGTGGCCTCCATCTCTTCCATGATTCCTTCATCTCCTAAAGTTTCATAAGAAAACGTTTCAAACCATATCTTCTAAATGATACACCTAATAATATATCCTCCCAAGGGTTGTTTTCAACAAAAATACACACTAATCTATGTCTTTATACAAATCCCTTGTACTATTTGGAAATGCAAGAATCTTAAATACCACCGGATGCTTCTCTTTTAGAGATTCCCATACAAAGTCCATCTCTCTCATGTCAAAGCACTGATTCTTTTCCAAAATTTTCCATGTGTATTCAAATTCCAATCCCATGTCAAGAGGATGATTCAAAGGATGAATAAATAAGTCTTGAAATGGATCAAGATCAAGATCATAAAACTTTTACATTGTATACTACATTTGACCAAGATCTCATTTCCTTTGAAGATCTCTCTATTCATGTCCATTCTATCCATGAACACGACAAATTTACAAGACTTTCATTGGCATTCCACTCCCTAATCAAGGTCAAGATATCTGTTCCATTCTTCCTAATGATCCTATTGAAAGCCAAGAGCAGTGAACCTTTAAAGAGGAATCTAATTATCTTCCTCCTTGCTAAGATCAAAGTATCCTTTTAAATTAATGTCTACCACAAGACCCTAACATCCCTTTAGATCCTCCACAAGATCCCCGTGTTCCTCCATCTCCATGTCCCGCACCTCTATATACACTCAAAGATCTTTTTTTTTTGATGATCCCGTTATTCCTTCCATTACATCTCATGAGGAGCTTGTGATTGATCTCGATACCCTTCATGATCATGAAACCCATCATGATTCTAACATGATGGTATAAGGGGTTCACAAATCCCCTACATGCACAATGGGTTCCTCCACTCTGGTCCAACCCGATCTACTTCATGATCCTATCATTTTTCATATCATATCCACCTCATAATGGATTCATGTCTTTTTCCTGAAGCAAAGAGTATCCTACGAGTCAAAATATTTATAAAAGAAAAGGGGCAGACCTTCATAAGAAAGAACCCCTCCATATAAAAGAAAATATTAAGGGTCATGGCCTCAATGACATTCCTTAAGACATTGGTATCCCTACTAAACCAAAATCCAAATACACACCTTCCCCTTCATCCCTTCCATCCATTTTAGTTCCTTATATCCCTACATCCCTTATATAGGATCAAAAAAGGCACACATCTTTGAGCACCTTTCATCTATCCAAAATACCTCCATATCATTCCTATCCATCCACACATTCTTTTCCTTCTCCAAGTGATTTGGATACCAAGCAAAAAAGTCATAAATCAAACAAACCATATATATTAAGGATCAACATTCCCATCTAATCAACATGTCAAAACAAAGCAAAATATGATCCAAAAAGAAAAAGAAAAATCCAAAATGCCACAAAGGCCCATTAAGAAAAAGAAAGAAAAGTCAAAATTTATATGGATTACTAAGGCACTTGTAGAAGCAATACATTCTAAGGAACTACAAAAGCATGAAAAATAAAAAATCATGTGGATCCTTGAAGCACAATAGTCTAAAGAAAAATCCACATTGGCATCCAAAATTGTTGTTCCTCCATCACCTCCTTCATCCATTTTGGATCCTTATGTCCCAAAATCCCTATCTATTCCTCCATCAAAATCTCAAAATAAAAAATAAACTTTTCCTCCATCATTCCACCATCCCTCAAGGCGCATGCCAATGTTGATCCCACCAACATTTCCATTCACTCATGCACTAGCCTTTTAATATCACATCCATTATCCAACACCTCTTTTTCACCCTTGCATCCCTCTTATCCAATCCTTTGCATAAATATTTACCCTAGTTTTATTTCATCATCCTACCAATGTCTTTGAGCATACCTTCATAGCCATGGTCTATTGTAAAATATATTTCAAGGGTACCATCCAAATAAGCGAGATGCTTGAGTCCTTATTCCATCTATCACACATTCATTATCTTCCAAAAAGTGAGAAAATAAAAGAAAAAGAGAAAAAAGAAAAAAAAAATAGAGGAAAAAAAAAAGTGAAAACATTAGGAAAAAAATGTAAAGAAAAATAATTTTGTCCATGTGTGAAAACCACTTCTTGTGTCACCTTGGGCAAGTACCATGATGAAAACCTAGAAAATAGGTGTCATGTGTAATTCATTATTTTCTTGCACTATTCATTGGGGGCAAGTTCCATCCATGCTATCTTGTCTACCACATTCATTTATTATCCTTCATCCTCCATTATCCCTCATTTACTCTATATCCATCCATATCCCTTTTTACACCTTTGATCTTGACAAGGTTAAGGACCTTTGTAGGCTTTGGGTTCCCTATCTATTGCACTTGATCCACACCCTTCAGCTCATCTCCATTATTTTGGCCATCGCTTGCTTCCATCCTTCATTACCACCTATGATATTGCTTATTATATCTACTTGCTATCCAAATCTATCCCTTGATTGTGATCAAAACTAAGGACAAAATGCTAAATATGTTTTCAAAATACCTTTTGACAAGTCCATTCCTTTGGAACACATGAAATATGTTACCTTTTGACTGTAACCACTCTACAAATACTTTGTTTCTATCTCAGTCATCTACCAGATTATTTGTAAACCAAATACGTATGTGAAACTGCACTCAATCACACCAAAATGGATCACCATACTAGTATTACATCGAAAACCAATTGCCAAATCAATATTATATATTTGGTCTTAACATGAAAGTATCTCCTTCAAGTCGACTTCAGGAAGTGTAACATGTAGTCACATGTCGGCTTCAATCTCAAACAAAACATAGCACCAGACAAAAAGATTATAATCACACACTTCCTAAGGATCTTTCCATTCACCAAGAACACAAGATCAACTACCAAAGTCACCACAATCATCGGAAGTCATTCTAGGCCAAAACATTATCAAGATAGCCCTATTTTACTGGTTAACCGCCTACCGATTATATCCTACTTCCAAATATGATGAATCACGATTGCTAGATTGAATCACCAAGAATAGTTACCATCAATGACCACCCTAGACTAATAAGAAACTACTAGAAGTCACTGGATGAGTGTCAATTTCCAACAATCTCCCCCTTTGGAATTGATGGTAACACTTGTGAAAAATTACTAACTATGGAAACCTATGAAACATGTACACAGGATCAAGAATAAAGAATTCTAAGGCTCCCCCTTAGACCAACAATCCAAAAATCTGCATCATCAAACTATACACTCCATACACAATCAGTTTGTACATTTTTCACCTTATCTCTCCCCCTTTGATAAAAATTCCAAAGATGGGGTGTGCAACAAAATATTCTATACATATATACACACACACTGGATGACCAAATCTATACATGCTGAATGACATCTACATATGTCATCTTAAGAAACCCAAGACATATGTTCCAACCTGTCCACAACTTCTCCAAAATTGAAACAAAATCATTCAAAACATAATCATGAAATTCTATAGCTACAATCTCAGTTGGCATCTCCTGAGACATGTTTTGAATGTAGTTCATTTTATGATACACTAAGGTGTCTAACTGGGGACCAATTAGGTTCCGAAGTTCACCTGTCTGCCTAACCATCATCTCCTTCTCCTTCTCAAAAATTCTAATATGTTACATAGTAGTCAAAATTTGACCTTTGATACTGTCGGTTAAGTTACCTATAGGATCATAAGACTGAGAAATCTGAGCTAACTATCCTTTGTAATTAACTATCTACTTGTCTATTTCAGTCATAAAATTTGTCAAAACTAGACAAGACTTATAAATTTTACCGCCTTTTGCTAAGGCCTCATCAATTAGTTTTAATTCCTTTTCAAGTTGGGCCTTATCAATGTTGATCATTTGAAAAAATGTTTGAACTTTGACATCTTTCAATTTTTCCATAGCTTTTCAGGTTGATGCCTTGGTCAAAGTATCAAACTGAGTGGATATGTGATCTATTAAGTTTTGAAGCTTACCAAATGAACTAGAATTAGCATCAAGTTGTAGTTTTGGCACCACCTCTTCCAAAACTTTAACATATTTCTCAATAAGTCTCTTCTCTTCTTATTATGATTGTGCTAACTCCTTATTGGCTTTCTGTTGGAGAGAAGCAAAAAAAATCATCATTTCTATCAGAGACATCTGATTGAAGGGTTTATCAAAACTGATATTAAACTATGGATAGCTTCCTTGGCTTTAAATTTTGGATGTGTCAATTTCCATAAGAATCAGAGTTTCCGTTGCCTTACACTTTCCTTTATCTAGTTTTTCCTATTCTTTTTCTAACTTTTTCTCAGCTTCAACCTATCTAGATTTGTCTTCTTTGGGTGCCTCCTGTGCACCAGTGTCACCACTTGGTTCACCAATCTCTTCCTTAGTTGATTTATCTTTCACCTCAATAGGCTTGACTTCAACAAAATCCAAAATTTGTTTCTCTGCAACATCCTAAGTGTCCTCCTCCTTATTTACATCATTTAAAAGAGGATTTTCTAACTCAATGGCTTCATCTTATGAAACAACTTCTACAAGTCGGTTCTCAATGAGAAACTTCTTCCAGATTGCACTGGTTTCTCTCCTTATTTCTTCAACTCATCCAACCATCAGATTGTATGTTAGGAATCCAAAGGACAACTAAGAAGTGGGGGATGAAGCAGTTGTCAATGAATTTCAACCCAATTATAACTTAATCCAACTTAATACTTAATACCGATAAACCAAACTTAATGTCAGTTAACAGATTAGCAGTTTATATGAATACTGGTAAAACTTAATGCATGAAATAGAAAGATAAACAATATCCACAACACAACATAGATATTTTTGACATGGAAACCCTGTAAAGGGAAAACCACGGTGGGAAACCTTACCCACAATCAAATGATACTATTGCAGATAGTATGTGTATACAAATGGGGTCTGCACATGCAAAAAGTTTAACCGCATAGAGAACACTACACAAATGGGAGTCACAATGACTATAGTAGGATGGTTAAATCCTAGAATAATGTGCTGCTTCAAAGTGCATCTGCAATGTTGGATTCAGTACCAGTTTAAGCTCTGATAAACACCTTTAAACCTTCCTTTAACCTTCAAATGATGTCTACTTGATTCACTCTATTATTTTCTCATTTGATCTTCAATATTCACACATACCATATTACATACCATGACCATACCTTCATCTCACAAATGAGATCTTACATTCATACAAAACCTAAGACCAAATACTAATGTCGGCTCACTAAGAATATTACATTCAAATTAATTACAAAATAAGTCTTGATGTGATACATGATGTCGGCCCAATACATTTACAAAATATCCAATCAATAAATCATCTCCATAACGTGTCATGCTGATTTGAAATAGATAACGTATACTGGTCCATCACCTAGACCTATTTGCTGGTAACAACAAATATGTCAACCCGATTAGACCAATAACCAAACCACTCAAACCAATTATCCAAACCATGTCTTGGACATAATCAAGTGATCTCCAGATGATAACAAGTCATCATCAATGTCGGTGAACCATATAACCTGTCAGTGAGCATATACCGGTGACTGTGCATAAGTCACTGACTTTGTCGGTGAACAAAATGTGTCGGTTCAACAATAAACCAATATAACCATAGTGCAAAATCAACAATGTAGATCTCTAGAAGGATAAGTGTTGACATCAATGACAAAATCAATACAACATATCCATAATACCAACAATCTCCCCCTTTGGCATTGATGGCAACACTAGATGGAAAAACATCTAAGTGCCAAAGTGAAATACCAAAAACCAAAAACCAATAATCTCTAGAATAGATCAATACCAGAAATCAAAACCAGAATACAAAGAGTATATATCTCTCCCCCAATGAATAATTTTTTTCCATAGATATCTCTCCCCCTTTGACATCAAATGCCAAAGTAGTTAAGAAGAAATGCTAGAACATATAGCCAACTACTCCCCTTGAGAAGTAGCTCTCCTCCATCAAAGACGAAAAAATTGATTTTTCTGTTAGATCCTGTCGGTTTGATGCCAATATCCAATCATCTAAGTCTCTGTCATTGAGGGTATTACCCCAAGCTTCTCTTTGAGATATTGAAAGGGTTCCTTAGGCAAAGGCTTTGTAAAGATATATGCAATCTTCTCTTTAGTATTCACATAAACCAATCTTACTTCTTTTGCTTCAACATTCTCTTTTAGAAAATTATACGTGATAGAAACATGCTTAGTCTTAGAGTGAAATACCAGATTCTTTGATATATCAATTGCTACTGAATTATCACAATAAATGATTATCAGTTTTTTGCATTTTACTTTTATGTCCTTCAACATTTGCTTAATCCATAATACCCAAGTACAATTTGTATTGCCCACCAAAATACCCCAGAGAAATATAGATAAATACACACTAATTTATTTTAGTTTTTACAATATAACACATAACATCACTTAAGGAATGCAGTGAGCACCCAACAACATTTAAGTGTGATGAACATAGAATAATTCATTCAAGCTAAACAGACAATTACGCAAGCGAAATACAATAAATCATTACTAGTAACTCCCCAGGGTATCTCAACACCATTACTTAGTCTACCCACACAAGCAATAAGAATTTACTTTCTTCCAGAACAATACCTCATAATCTTAATCATTATGCAAACATAGGTGCAACATAGCAATACCTAACACTCATGATATGCAACCTACTTAATCTTTTATTTAATATGAGATTCTATCTTTGAATGCATAGCTACTCCCCTTCTTCTTTTAGGTTCATTTTATACACCAAGTCAAAATGTTCCTATTACCATTAACCAACCTTCGACTATAAACATCACCATACACATACAAGATTACCCTTATATTACATTAACACAATTTTCACTTATGATTGACTTCCATATAATTATTTATGCTTTTATTCAACTAGCATACTTATTACTTCATCATGATTCCCAAAGTACATAAGGAAATAATCACAAAGACTTCCTAAACATTTAACCCATAGCTCATTTAATACTCCTAAAATCTCTTGCACTATATCAATTAACCAACAATCATCTTATTACAAAATAAGTAACTACACGAATTCATCTCAACACAAACTAAAGTACAATATCCTAATTCCATAACAACTAATAGCATCCACCAAATGGAGATATAATCTTAAATCATAACACATGATACATTCCTTTCCTAAAAGACAAGCATTCATTTTACCATCTACCCATACACTTACTAGTAACTTCCACTAATAAGATTAGTAACTCATTCATTAAGAACATCCATACAATATTTTCATAAGGAACCTTCAATTACCTCCCAAACATTATAAGATTTCAATTCAATCATTTGATCGCTGTCTACAAAGTATGATAGTATAATTTCAAATTCTTTAATCACAACTCATAAAAATTTCCTAAGATATCTTCCAATATTACTCATAGTCATACATCCTACCAAGGCATAACATTTCTTGTACTTAAAGCATTAGTTAAATACATCATTTCAAGACTAATACCATTATCATAACATTTACATCATTTCCTTTTGAGATGGCTTATCAAGAATACAAAATGCACCATTTAATTTCAAACAACAATACTTATCCACATTTCATACATCCATTTCATTTAATATAAATACGTTACATTACAACTCAAGGTTCATCATTACAATCATCTACCATAACCAAAGTTATCACTACAACTAGAACAACATAGTCATTTCTCATAAACATGATTTCTTTTACAACCATTAATAAGAATTTCATTACATAAATCACATCATCATTTACATTCTTGCTGCAATTATTATCCATGAACATTCTGAAGAAACATCCTCATCCACGCAAGAAGAATCTAAAGATAGGAACATCCCAATGGTTTAAAAGCACCAACCACTCGAACATGTGGAACTAAAGGAACCACCCTGCATGCTAGGAGATGACACAAGGTCCCAACACACACTCTATATCTAGGTTGACACTTAAAAGGAAAGAGAAAAAACAATACAAGGACAATCAAGCAAGAACCATTACAAGATAGCACAAATAGAAAACTCCTAGAGGTGCACAAATCATCAAGGCATAAATACATCTCAAGCAAAGGACTAATGTAGGAGAGGAGTGTCATAACATTCTATCCTCCCCCATATTAGTGCCAAAACACAACTCTTCATGACACAACCCCGATAGACATGTGGAGCCATTTCTACCCATGAGAGAATCAAGGAAGATTTGACTTACCGTCTTCATGGCCTTCTCATGCTTATCCTAAAACATCCTCACTAGGAATCAGCCATGAGGCTCAAACTATTAATTATCTTGCTTAAATAAGATCTAATTACCCATTCCAATTAATTCATTATTAATGTTATCACTTGTTTACAAATCATAGAAAACTCCAATGTGCCCTAGTGGTCTAGACTTCATGCATCCTTACAAGGAACCTCATGCAAGCCTATCTCTCATGAACCTTGTAATCACAAGGAAGCCCACTCCTCCTAACATGGCCCAACAATAAATCATAAGAGGCTCTAATTCAAATTCCAAGAAAAGATCCATAACTTCATCATGCATCCCAACAACACATAAAACATACAAGGGAAACCATAGCTAAAGAGCGCAAGGGGCTAAAATTCATTATAATACAAAATGAGCATCCATGTGAAAAAACATATCAAATAAGAAAATATTCCATCAATAAAATATATCAATTCTACTATCTCCACATCAATATCATCTTTCTATCGCCACAACAATACTATCTTGCTGTCTCCACAACAATAACATCTTTCCATTGCAACATCTCAATATAAGAAAGGACTCAAATCTTCAACAATAAATAAGTCAAGAATGTTACAGCATAGAAAACACAAAATCACATCAAACTAATAAATAACAGTAGCTAGAAAACATCTGCAAAAATACCAAAAAGCCTTTGGAATGAAACGAAACTCAAAAATCCAAATCTGATTGGGAAAATAGTGAAAACACCAAAGACATGCAGAACAATGCTTTTGCATTGAAGTTTAGCACTTTTGCATTATAGGTTAGCACTTATGCATTATGGGTTAGTGCTTGTGTTAAGTAGTTTAGTGCCTATATAGATAAGGACAACGCTTTTGTACAAAGGACAACACATATACACCGAAGGACAGTGCAAATGCAACAACAGACAACACAAATGCATATAAGGACAATGCAAATGAATGAAAGGACATCACAAATGCAGAATCAAACAGAAAACTTTCAGCAGAGCTTAAAAAATCAAACTTGAAACATAAGGCTTCAAAAAATGTATGCATAGAGTCACCCATAATAGTAGATTTAAAAGGCATAAATGAAATAAACAATAACCACTTAAAAGCCAACATTCAATAAAAAATCCATTCATGACATAGACTCAGAAAGACACCGGATAAAATACAGAATATAAGTATTTTCCACAACCCATAGAATAAAGTCTTGCAACAGATTTATGCATTCACATATTTCCTTCCAAACTATACAACTATAGATTTTTTTTCCAAAGCTCGCCCATTAATTCTGCAAACACGGAGCATACAGGAAAACTGTAAAACAAAATATAAAAAGAGGAATACATCTCCAACCTACAACCCATGTGATGGAAGAAGTTGAAGAAGAGCTCCCCAAATCCAAAAGCCAAAACCAACAAGCTCTAGCAACAATCCAAGCCAAAAACCCAAAGGAAAATCTTGTAGAGAATAATTTTGCAAAGAAGAAGCCAACCCCAACAACTTCATGGGAAAGAAAATAAAAAGCCAAATAATAACCAAAACCCTAGCCTCAATCTTGTCTTATCAAAATATTCCAATCTATAATATATTTTACCAACCCCACCATATAATATAATTTTACCTCCCTTTTCAATTTCGACCAATAAGAGAAGAGGGTAGGTAAGATAAATATAAATCATGCTTTTACAATTAGGTGGGAATATTTTATTATATTATTTTAAAGTGTATTTATACAACCCACTTAATATAAAAGTCAAACTAATAAATAAAACATGAGCCACAATTAAATAAACCAAAGGCTCATAAATGAATTAAAGAAGCAAATAAACATTAAATACCAAATAAATATTAAACCATAGACGATTCAATAAACAAACAAACAATTAAATACCAATAAAAGGTCAAATCACAAATAAATATAAAACCACAATATAAGCTAAACAATAAATATTAAATCATCATTAAAATAAATAAACAAAGTAATTAAATACCCAAAAGGGCAAGAATCCAATAAATTAAATTAAACATTAGATAATCAAATAATCAAATCGCTATTAATCAAAATAAACATTATTAACTATTTAATCTCACATCAATAATCAAATAATCAATCTCGACATAATGGAATTAACCAATCAATACCAACATACTCACAATACAGAAGAAACCAAGCTTACTAATTGACATGGCAACTTGCACCAAGACGCTGATGACTCATAGTGAACAACTTAGACCTAGAGTATGTGAGAGGAACTTGTGCCAACTCTGAACCACATACCATTGGGATTTAAAGAAACGCTTAGACTTGTGGAGCCATGTGGAGTTGGTGTTTGGTACCTACAAATCCTACATCCACCAAGCAACGATACGACATTTGCATATATATATATAGACAAGGGTTAGAGAATTGCAATGACACATCCCACTTGCAATGAGTGATGTGGAATTGTCTCTATCCTGAAGACAATCATACAACAATCAAACACACCATAAGATCAACTCATCATAGATAATCATTAAATATGGTTAGTACATACAAACATCATCAAGTGCATGATTAGTATAATTCATGATTATAGTACAACATGTAAAATCCATCAACACTTATGCTCCTCAAATCACATGATCAATATAGTCTTTCAATAATCAATCACATAATAAGTATATAGTGTCTAATAAATCGCACGATCAATAATGATAGTATCAACATCATATAAATCATCTGAAATAGCTGTAGCATCCTAAAATTGTGACACTTGCAATTTCAATTGCATTTCGCTCTTCACGATGGCGACACAACATGGAACCTGAATGGAGACCCCGAAACTTGTCCACGACACTGAAAACTGCATTTTCAAGCACCCTGGCCTGAACCTCCTTTGCACCCTGCTGTCCCAGGAGGTGGGACCAGAGCACCCAGCACCCTGGTCCTTCAGGACCAGGGCGCCCAGCGCCCTGGTCCCTGGGTCCTATTTTGGGCCCGGTCTCTTTTGGACTTCGGGTCTTTATGTTTGCAAATTGGAAAATTATCTTTCCTGGTCGGCCTAAGGTTGGGAAAATCAGTCTATTAGCCCTAAATGACAAGTATATAAACTACATTTTCCTCTTTCATTCGATATGATGGAAAAAGCATGGAAACTATACTCAAGCATTCAAGCATTCAAGCATTCCTTCAAGCAATTGATCATTTCAAGTCTCCATTTAAGGCTAAGTGTTGCATTCAAGACAAGGATTCAACCATTGAAGAGGAGATCACTTACAACATACTACTACAACATACAACATACAACATCTATACCTTCGCACATAAGGATACAAACATCCTTACAACAAGGTATTAGTACTTGTTTTACATTACAAACATTTACATTTACAGCATTGCTCATTTCTTGGTTAATTCCAAAACTAGGGTTTGACCTAAAGGCAAACCCCTAATCCCTAACCCCCCAATCATCTTCGCTTTTCTGTGTGTAGGTTGCAGGTACGCGGCTAAAATTGAAGATCTGGAATCCTTGTGCAGAGACGAACAGATCCCCCTTCGTTTCGCGGATTTTTCGGAGGACCGTGGCACTGGGCGCCATCGTCCCGGCAACTTTCGCTCAAATTTGCAGGACAGCGCCGTATCGACATTTTACTGCTAATTCTAGGTCCGTAGCTTCATACTGTATTCCTATCTCAGTTTATAAGCAAATCTTTCTCACTTTCTATGCATTCCTAGCTTAATTCTTCTATGCACATTCTTTACAAAAGAGGGTAGCCTTGTTGTCATAACCCTTGAAACTCATTTAGCATCCAATCTTGCATTGCGTGGGATTGGATCTTGTGGGTTTTAACCCCTCTTTTGAATGTAAAGTCTCTCCCCTAAGTGAAAACCATCAACCCTAGTGAATCTTCCTTCTCTCTCCTTGGAGTTGGAAGAGGGGAGAGCAACTAGGGTTCGATTGCAATTTTTTGCTTTACATTTTGGTGAACCCAACGTGAACATCCTTTCTGATTATTCATAATTAGATCTGAAAATTGGATTCCTTGATTACATTTCCATGTTTGATCTTTTACAAAATTTTAGAGGTTAATTGCATAAAAACCCTAAATTTTCTTTTTAGTAATTAAGCTTGTGAAATGTCTAAATGTTAATGCTTGTTTCAGATCTACCCTTCTATTACAAATTATCAATTCATATTTGTGCCTTAATTTTGAAAATTAAGTGGTTAAGTGTCAAAACCCTAATTTTTAAAACCCTCTTGATTCAACCTTTGTCCGACAATTTCACTGATCAAAACATCTCCAAATCAGCTGTAACTTTGGATTCCACAATAAAATCACAATATCTTTCATCCCTAAAAATTTGGAAAAAAGTTGTGAGGACCGTGTGCACTCCGAGCGCCATCGTCCCCAACATTTTTTCTAAAATTTCGGGAGCTAGATCTTACTGTATTTTCCTGCTAAAATCCAGAATTTTGGCTGATTTTATCAATTATAACACTTTCAAAATTACAGTCAAAGTTGGTCTAGGGATTGCTTGGATTAACGCTTCTAATCATTCAAAAATCATTGAAATTGAAATTTTGTGTCAAAATTGTGTTCTTACTATCCTGAATCTGAAAAGTATGCTTGCATTCATTAAAAATTTCGATGCTTTATTCAAATTCTTGCAATTTGTGACTTTTGAAATTAAGTGCTTAATTACAACAACTTTAATTTCCGCTTTCAAAATTGAATTTTGCGTGAAATTGAGTCAACTTTTGAATTTCAAAACTTGCATTGCTTTTGGTATTCCCTCTAAAATCATAAAATTCAAAATTTCAGTTTCCCTCTCTTTTTCAAAATTCAAATTTTGCATTTTTCGACAATCTTGGTAGGGTTCAATTTCGAGATTGCAACTTTAATTTGGCCTATCTACAAATCGTAAAACCACTCAATTTTTTCAGATTAGCTCCAAAATCATCATAACTTTCATTCCTGCAAATTTTGAAAAAAGTTGCCAGGACCGTGTGCACTCCGAAGCGCCACGGTCCCTGACATTTTTTTTGAAATTTCGGGAGATCGTCCTGATTGTATTTAATAGCTTAAATCTGGAAGATTGGCTGATTTTACTGAAAATTGCTACCTCTAAAATCAAAATTTTCTCTCCCTCTCTAGTGCATGAGTTTCACAACAATAAGCCCTACTTACACTATTCCTGTTAGACGAAGCCGTAGAATTAAGTCTTTCCGAGGTTTAATTATCGAGGAGATGGAACCTAATTTGAATAGCCTTTTTAAGGAGGACATGGGTAATTCCTCTAATCCTCCTAATGATGAAGAAGCTCTCCATGAGGTTTCTGAAGAACAACTTTCGAAATTGGATAACCAATTTGATGATTTTTGACAATGGATGTCTCAAGAATACCCCGATAGTCAAGCTCTTCCTTTAATTGAGGGTCTAAAACATATGCTTCAAAGTGATAAGAATGGAATTGATATTTTGCATGGTATTGCACACATTGTGGATTCGAATGTGATGCCTATGAAGAGTTGTGCTGAAAATTTGGGTTATACACAACCTCCTACTCAAGTCAATCATTCTATTCCTTTGAAAACTTCTATTGCTAGCATACCTACCTTTACATCAAACATAATGGCTACTTCTACACAAGACATTCCTCCTGTGATCACCAGTCATGGGGGCAATCCTTCTTCTTCAATTAACCCTCTTCCTTCATTTAATCTGACTTCTTCATTCGTCCCTTCAATGAGTGTTCCTATTACATCTCCACAAATGAACATGATGCAAGGGGGCAATTCATTCAATCATTTCATTCCTCCTTGTAGTGTTCCTCCTGTCCAATCATCTCCTATGACTAATTATCATAGAGTCCCACCACCTTACTCTTTACCTTCTTTCAATAACATAACACCTCCATCTCAATCTAACACATCTAATATGAACTCTTCGACTGAAGCGACCATTAACAATCTTGCACAAACTGTCTCTTCTTTACAATTTCATGTGAAGCTTGGCTATCCTTGGCTATCTTCCATGAAAGCTATTGCTTCTCCTATTCACAAGTGTTTGAAATTTCCCCATAATGGTGAAGTTGTTACTGTCAATCATAGTCTCTTTAAACTAGCTGAAAGAACTTCTAGCATTCCTATTGATTACTTTTGGCCTAAACAATTCCAATCTCTTCCTCCGCGAAGTGATCATCTTTTCAAATCTTATCAAAAGTGGAAAACAAATATGATCCTATCTCTAAGTGAACCTAGAACAACCAAACTTGACATTCCTATCATTCTTGAGAAGGAAGTTCTTCCTTTGAAAGATATAACTAATATCTTTCCTCAAGAAGATTCCCAACCCATCCCTATGGATGTGACTATGCCTATGATTAATAAACTTCCTAAGAGTAGACCTATACCTCCTCGTCATGATGGACTTGGTCTCCTTCCTAAACCAAATATTCCTCCCTTATATGGAGCAGTTCCTCCTCCTTCTTTTTATAGAGAGAAGAGACCTTCTTCTTCTCCTATTATCCAGCCTAAGAAACCACAACCTAAACACCCAAGTGATAAGGATGAGAACATTCCTCCTCCTCAATCTTCTTCACTTCCTACTAAGACTAGACGAAATCGTTCTGCACGTGAACGCCGGTGAAAGCGTCATCTTAGAGCTCAAGCAGCTGCTTCTCAAACTTTGCGATCCCCAAAAAAACCTTCAACAAGCATTATTCCATTTTCTCCTCAGCCGACGATTGAGCCGAAATCTCCTAAACATAAGATGCATGATGGTCTTGATCCTGTGCGAGTTAAAGATCCTATTTTTATAAATCTTGATGATGATATAGATGAAAATGTTATTCATGATGAAAATGCTACTTCTCCTCTTGCGTCTGATAGTGAATATGAACTTGTTGATATTGATAACCATTTATCTAATGAATTTTCTAAAGCACTTATCCTAGCTCCTAGACAAGAACAATGTGGCTCAGAACATGAACATAGCCCTTGTTTGGATCTTGTGATAGCTCCATCTGCTGTGTTGAATGTTCCTCCTCTAGCGTGTTCCCTGCCTTCCCGAAACATTGATCAGCAAGATCGGGGGGTAGATGACGTGCTAGACTAGTTACATTAGCATAGTAGATTCTCTCCTCCTCTCTTGTGTTACTTCTTCTATATGTTATTCTCATTCTTCTATTTGTTGTCCTTGGTGTTGCCTACTTGAGGATGATGCAAAGCATTGAGATCTCTCGATCTCTCTCATGTTGACTCAAAAGACACATGTGTTCCCTTCTTCTAGGTGACCTTCCTTGATTGGGGAATGAAGAACAATTATGCATACATACATATGATATACATGAATTATCATACAGCATACTGACCCTGAGGAAAGCGAAGTCACCTCGTGCTTTGTGATTTGTGTCTATTATCCTTGGGCTTATCTCACACTTGGGGGCTAAATCCTTGTGATAACGTGCTCCTTTCTCATTTCTTATATGTATCACTACCTTAAAGCAATCACCCCCGGTGAGGTGTGTGCGATCGCTTTAACGTAGGGGGGCATACATCCCATTCATATCTTTTCAAGATACTTGAAAATTTATTGACAAATTTAGCTTTTCCTTGAAAATTGTTGTTCATATCTTTTCAAGATACTTGAAAATTTCTTGACAAATTTAGCTTTGCCTTGAAAATTTTTGATATCTTTCTTGCATGACTCATAGTGAGGGAACCTTACTAGTGACAGTCATGGTTCTCCCTCATGATCTTCCCTTTTACTTTGTCAATCGAAGTCGTAAGATCCTTAGTCCACTAGGGGCTTGGTGTGTCTTGCCTCCTTGACGTGGTGAAAGTCTTTCAATATTGTTTCCTTGTACTTTACTGGAACTATGAGCATACATACTCCCGCTAAAGTGGGGGCTAAATGTAGCATCCTAAAATTGCGACACTTGCAATTTCGACTGCATTTCGGTCTTCATGATGGCGACGCAACACGGAACCTGAATGGAGACCCCGAAACTTGTCCACGACACTGAAAACTGCATTTTCAAGCACCCTGGCCTGAACCTCCTTTGCACCCTGCTGTCCCGGGAGGTGGGACCAGAGTGCCCAGCGCCCTGGTCCTTTAGGACTAGGGTGCCTAGTGCCCTAGTCCCCCAGGACCATGGCGCCCAGCGCCCTGGTCCCTGGGTCCTATTTTGGGCCCGGTCTCTTTTGGACTTCGGGTCTTTATGTTTGCAAATTGGAAAATTATCTTTCCTGGTCGGCCTAAGGTCGGGAAAATCAGTCTATCAGCCCTAAATGACAAGTATATAAACTACATTTTCCTCTTTCATTCGATATGATGGAAAAAGTGTGGAAACTATACTCAAGCTTTCAAGCATTCAAGCATTCCTTCAAGCAATTGATCATTTCAAGTTTCCATTCAAGGCTAAGTGTTGCATTCAAGACAAGGATTCAACCATTGAAGAGGAGATCACTTACAACATACTACTACAACATACAACATACAACATCTATACCTTCGCACATAAGGATACAAACATCCTTACAACAAGGTATTAGTACTTGTTTTACATTACAGACATTTACATTTACAACATTGCTCATTTCTTGGTTAATTCCAAAAATGGGGTTTGACCTAAAGGCAAACCCCTAATCCCTAACCCCCCAATCGTCTTCGCTTTTCTATGTGTAGGTTGCAGGTATGCGGCTGAAATTGAAGATCTGGAATCCTTGTGCAGAGACGAACAGATCCCCCTTCGTTTCGCGGATTTTTCGGAGGACCGTGGCGCTGGGCGCCATCGTCCCGACAACTTTCACTCAAATTTGCAGGACAGCGCCATATCGACATTTTACTGCTAATTCCAGGTCCGCAGCTTCATACTGTATTCCTATCTCAGTTTAGAAGCGAATCTTTCTCACTTTCTATGCATTCCTAGCTTAATTCTTCTATGCACATTCTTTACAAAAGAGGGTAGCCTTGCTGTCATAACCCTTGAAACTCATTTAGCATCCAATCTTGCATTGCGTGGGATTGGATCTTGTGGGTTTTAACCCCTCTTTTGAATGTAAAGTCTCTCCCCTAAGTGAAAACCATCAACCCTAGTAAATCTCCCTTCTCTCTCCTTGGAGTTGGAAGAGGGGAGAGCAACTAGGGTTCGATTGCAATTTTCCGCTTTACAATAGCATATGCCCAATAATATATATCATGCATGTATTAAAAGTCAACTCTAGTCAAAACAACTCAAGTCAAGGGTGGACCCTACAAAATTAGTTGCTGCTGCAACATATTTTGATTCTGTTGTTGATAATGATGTACAACTCTGCTTCTTTCTTATCCATTAAATCAATCTTCTACCAAGAAAGAATGCACCACCATTGGTACTCTTTATATCATCTACATCTCCTACCCAATTTGCATCGATGTATGCACATAAATCAAAATTTTCATTTTTAGGATACCATAAACTAAGATTTATTGTGCCTTGTAGCTACCGGAAAATCTTTTTTAGTGTTGATTCATGATTTTCTTTAGGATTACTCTGAAACCTTGAAAAAATACATACTGCATTCATTATATTAGGTTCGGTTTGTGTTAAATATAGTAAACCTACAATCATAGAATTGTATCATATCGGATTAACAAGAGCTGATCATCCTTCAATGTCAATTTATCAGTTGTACTCATAGGAGTACTTACCAGTTTAGAGTTTTCCATAGAAAATTTCTTTAGTAGTTCCTTCAAGTATTTTTTTTGACATATGAATATACCTTTATCAGTTTGTGAAATCTGCAATCCTAAAAATAATTTTATCTCCTCAATCATAGACATTTCAAATTCTTCCTGGTTCTTGTTAGCAAAGTCCTTACACAATCACTCTTCTCCTCCAAAAATGATATCATCAACAAAAACTTCAATAAACAAGATGTCATCATTAGTCACTTTGTAATATAAGTTGCTGTCAACATTACCTTTAGTGTAACCAAGCTTCAAAAGATATTTGTCCAATCTAGCATACCAAGCTCTATGAGCTTTCTTCCATCCATACAAAGCTTTCCTTAATATGCAAACCATATCTTTATCATTTGTTAATGAAAATACATCACGCTATTCAATGTAAACTTCCTCTTCAAGATCACCATTCAGAAATGCACATTTTACATTGATCTGATATACTTTATAGTTCTTATGAGTTGCAAATGCAAGAAATAATCCAACTACCTCAATTCTAGCTATCAGTGCAAAGGTTTCATTATAATCAATTCCCTCTTTATGTGAATATCCTTTACAAACTAATCTTTCTTTGTTCCTGATTACCTTACCATCTTCATTAAGTTTATTTCTAAATACTTATTTAGTTCCAATTACATTTTTGTCATTAGGCTAAGGAACTAATGTCCATGTATTGTTCTTTTCAATTTGTTCTAATTCATCTTTCATTACTTTTATCCAATGTTCATCTTGACATGCTTGAATAAAAGATGCTGGTTCAATTTGAGAAATTAAGCATACCTCTTCATTTTCCAGTCTTCCTCTTGTCATAACACTTTGATACTTACTCCTAATTATTTGATTTTCTAAGTGATTTAGTCTTACATACCTGGGTTTATTCACATGTTGTTGTTCTTTAGTCACTGTGGAATTCTCTGATGATGTCGGTGTGACTGGATCCACATTCTATACTAGTGCATTCTGTATTGGTTCATTTATGATCATCTCAACTACCGATTTAGAATCTACAAACCTTGAATTTCCTCTAAAGTGTTCATCTATCTTCACATTAGCACTTTCAATGATCTTCTGAAATCTTTTATTAAAAAATATATATGCCTTTCTCTTAGATGAATAACCAAGAAATATTCCTTCATCACTTCTAGGATCAAATTTCCCAACATACTCATCTCTCCTAAAATAGCATTTTCTTCCAAATATTATGAAGTATTTAAGAGTAGGAGTATTGCCAAACCATAGTTCATAAGGGGTCTTACCGATTTCACCTTTGATGTAAAATTTGTTGAAAGTGTAAACCGTGTTGGCATTATGTGAACCGGTATGAGGACATAATGATATTGTATGTTGTCATTGATTTCAATATGTGATATGAAGAGAGAACCGACATATGTGAAAACCGGTATATATGCCAAAGTAAAGTGGTATATTTGTTCAATGTTAACCGGCATGTCAAGGTGAACCGGCATGTAGTCATGGGAACCAGCACATGGAAGCATTGTATGACTATCGGTTGGTAGGTAGTTTCCACTTCAGGATTTCTGGTTGGAGTATCTTAAGCCTATGTAACTCAATTGGTGATTTTTATGTGATGAAGTTAGCATGATAATGAAGAATAGATAGTGTTGCCACGTAAGCCTTGTGCGCATGAAGGATCTTGCATAAAGAAGAGTGTTCCTATCTACCTCAAGAATGTGCAAAGTCTGTAAACGGTGATAACATGTGATGGGTTATCAGCCACCATGAAATCGGTGGAAAATGAATGATGGAGAATGTCTTCAGATTGGATCAAGATTGTTGCATTCATATAGTATGATCAATGGTCAAGATTGAACCATTTGAATTCCTTAACTTAACAAGTCTAGGGTTTAGGGTTTATGCTACCAACCTGTCTGTTGTCCTATAAGGTCGATGTTGTGATTCTTTCAGAATTTGTTGGCAAGAGTTTTGTGTGTGTATCTAAGAGAAGAGATACATGATTCTTGCCAGACTAGAGGAGAGAAGTCATATCTGTAGAGTGTAAGTGCAGAAGGTGAAGAGGAGCTTAAACAGATCTGCATTGGCATTGAGTGTTATTATCAAGTCATTGATATACCTATTGATCTTTAACTACTTCAACAGTTATGAAATCCCCTAACAGGGTAGCCTTAACTGGCTTGTTGAAAATCCTCTAACAAGGTAATTCAAAGCTATTGAGTTCTTGAAATCCTCTAACAAGGTACCCTTAACAGGGTTTAACCCTTAACCGGGTATTGTAGCCATCCCTTAACCGGGTGATCCCTAACAGGATCGGTTCCTAACATAATCTATTATATCTATCTTTAACCAGACAAGGCTCCTAACAGAGCAGACTTCCAAAGAGTTCAAAAACAAGCTTGTGGGTATTCATCCCCACCGTGGTTTTTCCCGATTGGGTTTCAACGTGAAAAATATGTGTGTCATGTGTGATGTTTTCTTCATGTGATGTTATCATTGTTTTCTGATTAAGTGGTGATGCATGTTGATCTTGCTATAATATGTACATCTTTGATGGTAGATTGCTTGTTCATGCATTAGAGTGAAATGGGAATGAAGAGTTAGATTATATGAGAAGATAAGTGTCAACCGGTCTTTGCTTGTCTTAGTTACACTAGGTTTTTCCAGTTGAACTCTGTTGAAGGACCGGTGCTGCTATTTGTCTGTCAGTGCATAAGTGTTAGTTGACAAACCAGTTTAAGGTTGAGTTTTTGCCTATACTGATTCACCCCCCCTCTCAGTACTGGTTTGTTACTATTCATTCATCATTAAGTTATCAATTGGTATCAGAGCATCCTCCAGGTCCTCTGTGTTGTAAGCTTAACTGCTTGAGGGAAAGATCTTGTTGTAATGATGAAGAGGGAAGGTCCAAAGTTTAACAAAGAAAATTTCAGTATATGGAAAGACATAATGAAGATATACATTAGAAGCATGGTTGCTCAACACTGGAGCTATGTTGAGAATCCCTATGTTGCCCCTATTGGTACTCTCACCAATGATCAAAAGAGAGAGATACAAGAGAATGGGCAAGTCATGGAAGCCCTAATCAGTAGTTTATCTGATATTGAGTTCATTGATGTCCAAGATAAGGTAAATCCCAAAGAGGTATGGGATGCTCTTGAAAATATCTATGTAGGTGATGAGCATGTAAAACAAGCTAGGGAAGAAAGCCTTAGAGGAAATTTTGAAGGCATGTGAATGGTTGAAGGTGAAACAATTCAATAGTATGGTATTAGAATCAAAACTGTTGTCGAAGATATCAAGAGTGCAGGTGGTAAAATGGAAGATTCCACTATGGTAAGCAAAGTCCTGAGATCCCTATTGTCGGTCTATGCAATAAGGGTTGCTGCTATTCAGGAGCTGAGATCAATAGACAAGACTAAGGTATCCTTGGACTCCATCATAGCAAAGTTGACAGCCTATGAGCTAAATAGTTTTGATGGCAGTGTTCAAAAGACTGAATTAGCTTTTAGAGCTTTTGTTGTACCATCCACGAAAGGAAAAGAAGCAAGAACTAGTGGTGAACCAAGACAGAGCAAAGTAATGGATGATGAGGAGTTTCTGATGGAATTTGAATATCTTCTTGCCAGGAAATTTCCAAAAGGAACCGGAAAATACAGAGGTAAGCTCCCTTTGTAATGTTTTTCATGTAACCAGATAGGACATATTGCTATGAACTGTCCTAATAGTGACAACAAGGATAAACCAGAAAGATTCAAGAAATTCAAAGGAGGAAACTAGAGAAACTATTTTGTTGCAGTTGATGAAGGTGTCACAGATGAGGAATCAAAAGATGAAGAGAATGAAGACATTGTGTTTGTTTCTATAAAGGAAGATGTGTCAGACAAGAAGGCTCTTGTCTCCCACTTTGATAATTCCAATGAGTGGATTATTGATAGTGGTTCCTCACACCATATGACTGGTGAACAGAGCAATTTTCTATCCTTGGAAGAGTATGATGGTGGTGTGGTTCATTTTGGCAATGATGCACCATGTATGGTTAAAGGAAAAGGGTCCATCTCTCTGAATGGAAAGAGTAGTGCTGACAATGTGTATTGGGTTGATGGTCTCAGACACAGCCTTCTGAGTGTTGCCTAGCTGAATGACAGTGGCCTCACTCTGGAATTCAAGAATGGAATCTACAAAATCAAAGGAAAAGATGGTGAATTGGTGGCCACTGGCATGCAGACCAAAGGTAACCTATTTCATTTGAATGCAAATATAAGTACATGTCCTATGGCTAAGTTTCATGATAGCTGGATATGACATAGGAGACTCTGCCATGTAAAATTTGATAACATTATGAAGGCTAGTAAGATCAAGGTAGTTAGAGGGTTGCCGGTGCTAAGCAAACCAGATAATACCTTGTGTAGAGAGTGTCAATTGGGGAAAATGTCTTCCTCAACCTTTAAAGGTAAATCTTTCACTACTGACAACTTGCTTGATCTTGTGCATACTAATTTGTGTGGTCCTATGAAAACTAGAAGTGTGTAGGGTGGTACTTCATGATTCTCACTGATGACTGCTCAAGAATGATGTGGGTTACATTCTTGAAAGACAAGTCTGAAGCCTTTGTGAAGTTCAAAGATTTCAGAGCATTAGGGGAGAAGGAAAGCAGTAAAAGGATCAAGTGTCTCAGAACTGATCAAGGAGGGGAATTCACTTCCGATGAATTCAACAAGTATTGTGAAGAATTTGGCATTAAGAGGCAATTGTCTACCCCCCAAACTCCATAGCAGAATGGCCTAGAAGAGAGGAATAACCGAACAATGGTTGAAGCAGCTAGAACCATGTTGATCCAAGGAAAAGTAGCTCACACCTTTTGGAGAGAAGCTGTAAACATTGTAGTCTACACAATGAACCGGGTACTCATCAAGAAAGGTAAGGATAAAAATCCTTATGAGTATTGGACCGGTAAGACACCTATGGTTAGCTACTTTAGGGTATTTGGTAGAAAATGTTACATCAAGAGGAGTGAACATCAATGCAAGTTTGAAGCTAAATGTGATGAGGGAATATTCCTAGGATATTACACCAAGAGTAAAGCTCTCAAGTGTTTCAACAATAGGACTCAGAGAATTATGGAAAGTATCAATGTGAGAGTTGATGAAACCTCTGAGAAACCAGAAGAAACAGGCAGTGAGCAAGCTATAAATGAACTAGTTGCAACCTTCTAGGAACCGGTTGTCAGTCAACCAAGTACCAGTAACAGTGTTCCTGAACCAGTGAATGTTGATACTAATGAAGATGAGGATGAAGGGGAAAAGCAAGAAGAACCAGTCAAGACTATTCCTTGGTATGTCAAGTTGAATCATGATCCTAAGTAGATCATAGGAGATAAGGATGCAAGAATCCTTACAAGAAGAAAAATCAAAGAAAACTCATGTTTGATCTCTGAATTTGAGCCTAAGTCATTTAAAGAGGCTCATAAAGATGAAGATTGGATCAAGGCAATGGAAGAGGAACTTGACTAGATAGAGAAAAATGGTACATGGTCCTTGGTACCCAGACCAGAACATAAAAATGTCATTGGCACCAAATGGGTGTTCAAAAACAAGCTGAATGAGGATGGCACAGTGATTAGGAACAAAGCCAGATTGGTGTGCAAAGGACATGCTCCAAAAGAAGGAGAAGACTATGGAGAAACCTTTGCTCCTATAGCCATATTGGAAGGAGTTCATATGCTTCTTGCATATGTAGCTTTTAAAGGATTCAAGGTATATCAAATGGATGTAAAATCTGCATTCCTAAATGGTGTACTTGAAGAGGAGATGTATATAGAGCAACCATATGGGTTTTCCCTATCTGAAGATAGTGATATGGTGTGCAGGCTACATAAAGCCTTATATGGTCTAAAGCAGGCACCTAGAGCATGGTATGAATGTCTACATTCCCATCTTGTGAAGATTGGATTTGAGAGAACAAGTGAAGACAACAATATCTACTTGAAATCTAAAGGAGATCAGATCCTGATCTGCGAAGTTTTTGTTGATGACATTATCTTTGGTGGAGATGACAAGATGAGTCATGAGTTTGCTGATGATATGAAGGAAGAGTTTGAGATGTCACTCATAGGGGAGATTAAGTTCTTCATTGGACTACAGATCTAGTAGATGAAAGATGGAATCTTTATTACTTAGTCCAAATATGTCAAAGAGGTGTTGAAGACCTTTGGCATGGAAGATAGCAAACCGGTTGGTACATCGATGGTGACCGGTTGCAAATTATCAAAAGAAGATGATTCTGTATTGATTGATGAGAAGGAATACTAATCAATGATTGGTAAGTTGCATTATGTAGTGCATAGCAGACTAGATATTGCACATGCAGTTGGCATTACTGCAAGGTTCTAGAAAAGTCCAAGAGAATCCCACTTGGTTGCAGTCAAGCGAATTCTTAGGTATCTGAAGGGAATAGTTGAATATGGATTGTGGTACCCATACAACAATGATTTCAACCTGAAAGTATTCATAGATGCTGATTGGGTAGGTAATGTGGATGATTGAAAAAGAACAACTGGTGGTGCATTCTTTCTCGGTGGTAGACTAGTCTCATGGATGAGTAAGAAGCAGAGCTATATCTCTCAGTCTACAATGGAAGTGGAGTATGTTTCAGCTTTCATGAATTGCACTCAGACAATCTGGATGAAGTATGTATTAGATGGCTTCAAAATCCCTATATCTAAACCGGTAAGTATATTCTGTGATAACACAAGTGCTATCAATATTTCAAAGAATCCGGTTTTACATTCTAGAACCAAGCATTTTGAGCTTAAGTATCATTTCTTGAGGGAAAAGGTTCAGAATAAAGAGATTGCACTAGAACATGTTTCTAGTAAGGAGCAGTTAGCAGACATATTCACCAAGCCTCTCCCAAAGACTACATTTGTGTATTTAAGAGGTGAATTGGGGATACTGCCCCTTCAGGAGGTATATTAAAAGTATTTGTTCCACATCAGTCAAGTATTGCATAGTCAAATTTTTTTTGATTGATGTGTTGAAGGATGCTACTCCTCAGGGGGAGTAGCATAATGGAATAGGGATGTTTGTGCCTCCACTTTAGCATTGTTGTCAAAGGGGGAGAAGAAGTGTAGTGGAGAAGATATCTACAGAAATTGGGGAGAAGATGAGTTTGCAGAAAGATATCTTTGTATATTGCCATCAATGCTAAAGGGGGAGATTGTTGGCATTATGTGAACCAGTATAAGGACATAATAATATTGTATGTTGTCATTGATGTCAATATGTGATATGAAGAGAGAACCGACATATGTGAGAACTGGTATATATGCCAAAGTAAAGCGGTATATTTATTCAAGGTGAACTGGCATGTAGTCATGGGAACCGGCACATGGAAGCATTGTATGACTACTATTTGGTAGGTAGTTTCCACTTCATGATTTCCGGTTGGAGTATCTTAAGCCTGTGTGACTGAGTCAGTGATCTTTATGTGATGAAGTTAGCATGATAACAAAGAACAGATAGTGTTGCCACATAAGCCTTGTGCGCGTGAAGGATCTTACATAAAGAAGAGTGTTCCTATCTACCTCGGGAATGTGTAAAGTCTATAAACGGTGATAACGTGTGATGGGTTATCAACCGCCATGAAATCGGTGGAAAATGAACGATGGAGAATGTCTTGAGATTGGATCAAGACTGTTGTATTCATACAGTATGATCAATGGTAAGGATTGAATCGTTTAAATTCCTTAACCTAACAGGTTTAGGGTTTAGGGTTTATGCTACCAACCTATCTGTTGTCTTATAAGGTCGATGTTGTGATTCTTTCAGAATTTGTTGGCAAAAGTTGTGTGTGTGTATCTAAGAGAAGAGATACGTGATTCTTGCCAGACTAGAGGAGAGAAGTCATATCTGCAGAGTGTAAGTGCAAAAGGTGAAGAGGAGCTTAAGTGGATCTACATTGGCATTGAGTGCTATTATCAGGTTGTTAATATACCAGTTGATCTTTAACTACTTCAATAGTTGTGAAATCCCCTAACACGGTAGCCTTAACCGGCTTGCTGAAAATCCTCTAACAGGGTAACTGGAAGCTATTGAGTTCATACATATCCTTTAGCTATTGAGTTCTTGAAATCCTCTAACAAGGTACCCTTAATAGGGTTTAACCCTTAACCGGGTATTGTAGCCATCCCTTAATCGGGTGATCCCTAACAGGATCGGTTCCTAATAGAACCTATTGTATTTGTCTTTAACCGGACAAGGCTCCTAACAAAGCGGACTTCCAAAGAGTTCAAAAACAAGCTTGTGGGTACTCATCCCCACCGTGGTTTTTCCCAGTTGGGTTTCCACGTGAAAAATATGTGTGTCATGTGTGATGTTTTCTTCATGTGATGTTATCATTGTTTTCTGATTAAGTGGTGATGCATGTTGATCTTGCTGTAATATGTACATCTTTGATGGTAGATTGCATGTTCATGCATTAGAATGAAATGGGAATGAAGAGTTAGATTATATGAGAAGATAAGTGTCAACCGGTCTTTTCTTGTCTTAGTTACACTGGATTTTGCCAGTTGAACTCTGTTGAAGGACCGGTGTTGTTGTTTGTCTATAAGTGTTAGTTGACAAACCAGTTTAAGGTTGAGTTTTTGCCTGTATTGATTCACCCCCCCTCTCAATACCGGTTTGGTACTATTCATTCATCATTAAGTTATCAAACCGTTGTATTTACTGCTTCTCTCCAATACACATGAGGTAGATTTTCTTCCAATGTCATGCTTCTAGCTACTTCCAAAATAGTTTTGTTCTTCCTTTCCACAATTCCATTCTGCTAAGGTGTCTGGGGTGTTGATAGTTGTCTTTTAATTCCATTCACTTCACAGAATGTATTAAATTACTTAAATGTAAATTCTCCTCTTTGATCATATCTTAAACATTTGATTTTCTTACTAGTTTCATTCCCTACCATTTCCTTGTATAACTTGAATTTTCCAAAAGCTTCTGATTTCTCCCTGAGAAAAGTAACCCAACACTAATCATCAATAATTAGCATAAAATATCTATCTCCCTATAGACTTCTTGTTCTTGCCAGACCACACAAGTCAGTATGAATTAAATCAAGAACATTATTGGATTTCTTAGAAATACTCTTAAAAGTTGTTCTAACTCGCTTTCCCATTTGACATTCCTTACATACCGGATTATGAGGTTTCACAATCTTAGGTAAATCCCTTACTGCCTTAGTTGAACTGATCTTTACAATGCAATCAAAATTTACATGACAGAGTCTCTTATGACATAACCAACTTTCATAAATATGTGCAATCAAACATGTCTTATCACTATTATTCAAATGAAAGATATTACCTTTAGTCTGATTACCGGATGCGATCTCCAATCCAATTCTGTTTCTAATTTTTAATTTTCCATTCTTGAATTGTAACTGAAATCTCTTTTCAACTAATTTACCAACACTCAAAAGATTATGCTTCAAACCTTCAACATAATAAACATTGTCAGTATTGTGCTTACCATCCAAAGATATAGAGCCTTTTCCTTTGATTAAACAAGTTTTATCATCGCCAAATCTTACTAGACCTCCATTATATTCCTAAAAAGATAAGAATTTACTTTTATCACTAGTCATATGATGTGAACATCCACTATCAATGATCCATTCATCCTTTTCCTCAATTTTAGCTGCTAGGGCCTACTCTACCGATGGGATAGTAGGTACCAGTTGATCTTCTTTTATTGCAACAAATGACCATCCATTGTCTGTCGATTCTTCATTAGAATCATCTATAACTTCTTCATCAGCATAGTAACATGATTTATATCTATTCTTCTTAAATTTGTATCTCTGATATTCAAGGTTAGGCTTATATGTTCTTTTAGCTTCCTCTATCAATCATGCATGTCTATCAGGACATCTAGATGCTATATGACCAAATTTATTATAATTAAAACATTTAAACAGTGCTTTACCTTCATACTTACTTCCAACTGGACCTTTAGGCATCTTCCTTGCAAATAGTGCTTCAAGTTCTTCCAGTTTTTCATTTTCCCTCTTGATATCTTCAAGTTGTTTTGCATAAAGTGCTTTCCAATCAGATTTTTTAGATGATGATGATGATGTTCTAAAGGCTAAATCAGTCCTAACTGAAGCAATGGGACCAAATTCCGCAAGCTCAAATGCCAAATTTTTTCCAACCAAGGTATCTCTAGACACTAATGTATTAGGCATTAATATCAACTCATTAATAACAATTACTTTCATTTTGTAAGCCGATGGAAAATATCTTAAAACTTTAGAAACAATTTCATCTTCACTTAAGGATCCTCCACAACATTGTATTCCTAAAATAATTTCATTAACTCTTTCCATAAAAGCAGGAAATTATTTCATCTTCTTCCATTTTAAAATTTTCATACCTGACCCGGTAACATTCTAGTTTTGCAATTTTGATAGTGGTATCTCCTTCATTCAATGTTTCCAATTTGACCCAAATAAATTTAGCAATAGATCGGTCTGATAATCCCATAATTTGTTGATTTGATAATGTGCTTAGAAGTGCATCTCTTGCTTTGCAATCATTCTCCAAGTCCTTACCCAATGTCGGTGGATTAGGTTGATTCAGAGTAGGACCAACATAGCCATTCTTTGTAACTTCCCATATATCTCTTCCAATGCAATTCAGATGTGTCTCCATTCTGATCTTCCATATACCATAGTTAGTTCCATCAAGTTTACAATTGTCCTTCTTGAAAATGTTTGTTGCCATAGGATCTGCTCAACCTGTTAGACTTCTGCAAAAAGAAGACTAGGCTTTGATACCAATTGTTAGGAACTAGAAGAAAAACTAAGAGGGGGGGTGTGAATCAGTTGTCAATGAATTTCAACCCAATTATAACTTAATCCAACTTAATACTTAATACCGGTAAACCAAACTTAATGTCAGTTAACAGATTAGCAGTTTATATCAATACCGTTGAAACTTAATGCATGAAACAGAAAGAGAAACAATATCCACAACACATAACATAGATATTTTTGATGTAGAAACCCTGTAAGGGGAAAAACCACGGTGGGAAACCTTACCCACAATCAGATGATACTATTGCAGATAGTATGTGTATACAAATGGGGTCTGCACATGTAGAATGGCCAACCGCCTAGAGCACACTGCTCAAATGGGAGTCACAATGACTACAGTAGGATGGTTAAATCCTAGAATAATGTACTGCTTCAAAGTGCATCTGCAATGATGGATTTAGTTACGATTTAAGCTCTGATAAACACCTTTAAACCTTCATTTAACCTTCAAATGATGTCTACTTGATTCTCTCTATGATTTGCTCATATGATCTTCAATATTTGCACATACCATGACCATATGTTCATCTCACAAATGAGATCTTAAATTTATAAACCTAAGACCAAATACTAATGTCGGCTCACTAAGAATATTACATTCAAATCAATTACAAAATAAGTCTTGATGCGATACAAGATATCAACCCAATACGTTTACAAAAATATCCAATCAATAAATCATCTCCATAACGTGTCGTGCTGATCAGGAATAGATAACATATACCGGTCCATAACCTAGACCTATCTTCTGGTAACATCAAATATGTTAACCCAATTAGACCAATAACCAAAACACCAAAACCAAGTATCCAAACCATGTCTTTGACATAATCAAGTGATCTCCAGATGATAATAAGTCATCATCAGTGTTGATGAACCATATAACCTATCGGTGAGCATATACCGGTGACTGTGCATAAGTCACTAACTTTGCTGGTGAACACAATGTGTCAGTTCAACAATAAACCAATATAACCATAGTGCCAAATCAACAATGTAGATCTCTAGAAGGATAAGTGTTGACATCAATGACAAAATCAATGCAACACATCCATAATACCAACATTGTTGACTCTGTGATTGCTTTTGAATTCCTTTTTATTTACTAACAAAATTAATCTGTCAATTTCCTCAACAACGATACTAGTGCACTGATTGACCATTTCCCTCTCATTTATTTGTCTATCCATTTGGCTAGCATATTTTTTCCTAGCATCAATTAAACTAAATAAATATTTTGAAAGATATTTTTCTAATTTAATCAATGATTTACTCAATACATCCATGTACAAAAATACAACTTCTTCAATTTGCCTTTGATCCTTATTATCCATAATATCATAATATACAAAAATGTACTTCAAATTTCCATCTTTAATAATTTCATCTATTAATTCCTGAGTAGACAGAGGAGGAATAATGTGAGTCTTCATTTGGGAGGTCTCCATCCTACTAGATTCTATTTTTTATTTTAAGGTAGTGCTCATTAACCATAGGCAAGCATTAGATTTGTTGCCTTCCCAACCATAGATGATAAGCTCTTATCATCACCCTCGAGCACAATACATAAATTTCTCACCATCAATTGATCTGCTTGTACATGAATTTGATCTCTCTGATTATGATAGAACTTTCTATCTCATCTATGTTCCAAAGAGGGAAGACCACGTCCATATATATCCATTGAAAGGAGATATCCAAGAATTGGCTCTCATCAAGGAGGCACGACCTTCATGAAGCATTGCATACCTTCAAATTAGGGGTGGTGGACTTTAACCAAAAGTCAGCCCCTTTGAAACAAATCTGATGAGTCAAACTCGAATATGTATGTTTAATCATTAAACCTAATAATGCATATGTGACTTAATAAAGATATTAAAGGGTTAATATAAGTTGATAGATTCATCAAATGTGTAAGGCCAATAGGCCATTCACACAGTTGATCTTGCTGAGTCAGCCTATAGGATTTCTACTGACGCTATATCATCAACACTCCCTCTTAGCTAGGTAGGAGTCCTTCTTAATCTCTACAAGTCACATCACCTCATCGTGATGACTAACATAATGACTACACTCATGTGAATGAAAGAATCTTATCAGCTCATTGTGATAGCATATCACCTAATCATGATTTTTTATGAAAATGGCTACTCTCAAGGGTGAATGATGGACTTGAAAAGCACTAAGAGGGGGGCATGAATCAGTGATACCAAAACAAACACTACTTTAAACACTAACCAGTAGATGAACTTAACCAAGCAGTTAAACAAAATACATGCTATCCAAAATGAAATAAAAACATCCACATAAATAGAACATCTACCATAACACAAATGTTTATACGTGGAAAACCCCAAATAGGTAAAAACCATGGTGAGATGGAACTCACAAGTTAATTATCTGCAGTAATAGAAAATTGACCGGTTAAGGTCTTACAAAGAGCTCTACTAGGAGAGAATCTTGTTAGAGATCCCAAGCTTGATTAGAAGCTTATACCCCATTAAGAGTAACCTTGCTGGAGGATTTTAGAATCCAAACTAATGGATCACCTTGTTACAGGATTTGTACAATGAATCTTGTTAGATCTTACCCGGTTAGGGGATTTAGTTCAGTTGTAATGATTAGAAAACAACAAGAAAGAATTGATCTGTTCTTAGTAGCACAAACTTGATTGATCAGATCATTCTAAGTACATTCAACACTTCTCTCCATCTAAACACTTATCGTTCTTCAGCAAAAGTATTCGCATAGATCACCTCTACTATATTTGTTCTCTCCTTTTCATCTCGCACAAAATGCTTCACTCAAATGTCTTTAAATAGGTATTCAAACCTTATGTGAGCCATAGGAACACAATTTACTAGGTGTAGTGTATCTATGCATTTGAACATAACTCATCACAAAAATGACTACCAAACAAATGGTGTAGGTAACACATCACAAAATTAGATACTGGTTAGAGCAATCAATACCGGTTGGAATAAAACTAGTGAATCATTGTCCAGGAATCTTCCACTTGATCTTCACCTTCAATTTCATCTTCACTTCGATGCTGACTTAGTGTTACCACAAGTTATCTCTTAGGCACATACCAGTTGACACAAAGTACCGGTTAGAGATAGACCTTGAACATACCAGTTGGTAGTAAAAACCAATTGAAGTTATACCGGTAGTCAATGTAATCATATATGTGTGAAAGTGTTTTATCAATGATAATAAGTGATGAATACATTACAATCATCATCAAGCCAATAGTGAATACACATAAATAATAAGTCATAGATTCTTTCACATGACATCCACCATACCTACTTGCAGAGGGTGGATCCGCCATACCCTACTCACAGAGGGTGGAACAAGGGCTAGAACCTCAAACTTCTCTCATAGAGAAGAATGCACAACAAGGGCTGATACCTCAAACTTCTCTCATAGGGAAGAATGCATAACAAGGGCTAAAACCTCAAACTTCTCTCATAGAGAAGAATGCACAGCAAGGGCTGATACCTCAAACTTCTCTCATAGAGAAGAATGCATAAAAAGGGATGAAACCTCAAACTTCTCTCACAAAGAAGAATGCATAACAAGGGTTGATACCTCAAACTTTTCTTAAAGAGAAGAATGCATAACAAGGGCTAATACCTCAAACTTCTCTCATAGAGAAGATTGCATAACAAGGGCTGATACCTCAAACTTCTCTCATAGAGAAGATTGCATAACAAGGGCTGAAACCTCAAACTTCTCTCAGACAAAGAAGAATTCATTAAAAAGGGATTGCACCTTGAACTTCTCTCTCTCAGAGAAGAACTCATTAACAAGGGCTTTCACCTCAAATTTCTCCATCACAAAGAAAAATGCATTAACCAAATCTTCATGATGATGTGGCTCCCTTTGAAGTTGAAATGTGAGGCTCCCTCTAAAGTTAAAATGGTAGGCTCCCTTTAAAGCTAAAAAACAAGCTCCCTTTGAAGCAAATATCAACCTTCCGACCTCTTCATCCAAGGTTACTTCTGACAATATGTCAAACTCCCTCTGAATTTTGATTCTTCCTCTATGAAGAAATACAAGCAATCTTCCTTCCTTGAATAGAGATTCCTCAGTGCCTGAACCTTGGGTAGAGTGACCGCCAATGAAAAGCATAATTCTGGCAGCAATGCTAGGCACACAAACCCCAACCAGCCCTGCGACCATGCTGAGAGTAGTGTCAGTGCAACATGTAGCTCTTGCATCCATCTGTGTTTCCCATGGATCCTTCTGCAACTCTTCCAAAACCAAATTCAAAGTGAATTCACACTAGGAAGCTGGCAACAAGAATCGGGCGATGCTCTAAGCAGAGAGTCCATCTTTGACATTGACTACATTGTCAACAAATTTGTAGATAGTGTCAAACATTATATCAATCTACTACCACAAATTAGGATTGGGATCAGTAGTAGATATACTAAGCCAGTAATTCCCAACCATGCGGCCCTCGTCCAAATTGGTAATCGAACAAGCCTCAAGCTCTTCCAAGGCCTTAAAAGCACTTTGAAACTTGGGTTCCATCACCACCACAAATTCATCTATAAACTTGATTTGGCTAACATCGATATACAATCCAAGCTCCTTGTGCTGATAAAGCCAATCCAAGTACCAATTCCACAAGGATGTGGGCTCTATCTCTATCCCTTTCTTCTTCTTCAAAGAATTTGTATCAAGCACATAAACCTCTCCAACCACAACATCTTGAGTTTGAGTCACAAGTTGACATCTTTCAATGCTGACAATGTCGAGCTTTGAAATCTACGGCAAAATCCTGTGATTGGGTAGTAGGTGATGAATAAATGATGAACAGTTAGTACCACACCGATACTATGAGGGGGGGGGGGTGAATCAGTATAGGCAAAAACACTTTTCCCGATCTGATTTGACTGCAAACATTGAACTTTAACTAGCAAGCAATAACACCGGTGTAAAATAGATTACTACTGGTAAAACACAGTGAGAATGTCAAAGACATAAATCGGTAACCCTTAGTTTTCTATACAATCTAATACCTCATTTCAACTTCACCCTTATGCATAAAAAGGTAATCTATCATCAAAAATATAATGACTACTAGTCCAACATATTTTACTAGTTTGACATAAAATACTAAACCATCACATGAAAGGCATCACACATGACACACTGATTTTTCACATGGAAACCCAACTGGGAGAAACCATGGTGGGGATGAATACCCACAAGATGTTCTTTGAACTCTTTTGAAGTACACTCTATTACAAGCCTAGTCCAGTTAAAGACTATTATAATAGGTTCTACTAGGAACTGATCCTACTAGGGATCACCTGGTTAAGGGATGGCTAAATACCCAGTTAAAGGTTAGAACCCTATTAAAGGTTACCTTGCAAGAGGATTTGAAGAACTCATTGAATTGAGTCACCCTGTTAAAGGATTTACACAAAAGCCTATTAAAGCTACCTGGTTAAGGGATTTTCCAACTGCTTAAAGGGTTAGAAATCAACAAGTAATTCTTGCATCCTTGTCTCCTATGATCTTCTTTGGATCATGATTCAAATTTACATACCTAGGAATGATCTTAGTTGTTTCTTCTTTATTTTCTTCTTCATCCTCATCTTCATCAGCATTAGCATCTACCGGTGTAGGAGCACTATTACTGGTGCTAGGCTGTTTTGCAACTAGTTCCCAAAAGGTTACTACTGGTTCCTCTCTTACTTGCTCACTAACGGTTTCCTCGGGTTAATTAGAGGTTTCATCAACTCTAACATTGGCACTTTCAACAATTCTTTGAGTCCTATTGTTGAAACATTTGAGAGCTTTTCTCTTTGTGGAATACCCTAGGAATATTCCCTCATCACATTTTGCATCAAACTTGCTCTGATGTTCACTCTTGATTTAACATTTGCTACCAAACACTCTAAAGTAGCTTACCACTGGTGTCTTACCAGTCCAATACTCATAAGGATTTTTATCCTTACCTTTCTTGATGAGTACCCCATTCATAGTGTAAACTGCAGTGCTCACCACTTCTCTCTGAAAAGTGTGAGCAACGTTTCCTTGGATCAACATTGTTCTAGCTGCTTCAACTATAGTTCGGTTGTTTCTCTCTGCTAGGACATTCTACTTTGGAGTCCGGGGGGCAAACAATTGCCTCTTGATGTCGTTCTCTTCATAGTACTTGTTGAATTCACCGAAAGTGAAATCTCCTCCTTGATTAGTTCTTAGGCACTTAATCCTCTTACCACTTTATTTTTCATCTAGTGCTCTGAAGGTTTTGAACTTTCCAAAGGCTTCAGACTTGTCCTTCAAGAATGTGACCCACATCATTCTTGAGAAATCATCAGTAAGAATCAAAAAATACCTATCTCCTTGCACACTCCTAGTTTTCATAAGACCACACAAATTAGTATGTACAAGATGAAGTAAATTGTCTATAGTGAAAGATTTACCTTTGAAGGTTAAGAAAGACATTTTCCCTAGTTGACACTATCTGCACAAAGGATTCTCCAATTTTCTTAGCATAGGCAATCCTCTAACTACCTTGATCTTACTGGCCTTCACAATATTATCAAAGTTTACATGGCAGAGTCTCATATGCCATATCCAGCTATCATCAAACTTAGCCATTAGACATGTAATGATGTTTGCATTCAACTAAAATAGGTTACCTTTGGTCTGCACATCGGTGGCCATTAGTTCACCATTCTTACCTTTTATTTTATACACTCCATCTCTAAATTATAGAGTGAGTCCATTATCATTCAGTTGGGCAACACTTAAAAGGTTGTGTGTAAGACCTTCTACCCAATACACATTGCCAGCACTGCTTTTTCCAATCAAAGAGATGGACCCTCTACCTTTTACCATACATGGTGCATCATTACCAAAATGAACCACACCACCATCATACTCTTCCAGAGATAGAAACTTACTCTGGTCACCAGTCATATGGTGAGAATAGCCACTATCAATAATCTAGTCATTGGAATTCTCAAAGCGGAAGACAAGAGCCTTCTTGTCTGACACATCTTCCTTAACTGCTACAAACACAATGTCTTCACTTTCTTCATCTTCTGATTCCTCATTAGTGACACCTTCATCAATTTCTACAAAATAGTTTCTCTTGTTTCCTCCTTTGAACTTCTTGAAATTCTCCAGTTTGTCCTTGTTATCACCATTAGGAAAATTTACAGCAATGTGTCCTATTCTATTGCAAGAAATCATTTTAGAGGGAGCTTACCTCTGTATTTACTAGTTCCCTTAGGAATTATCTTGGTAAGAAGAGCTTCAAATTCCATCAGGCTCTCCTCATCATCCATTTCTCTACTTTGTTTTGGTTCACCACTAGTAGTAGCTTCTTTGCCCTTTCTAGATGGTTCAACAGATGCTCTAAAGGTTGATTCAGTCTTCTGAATACTGGCATCATAATTCTTTTGCTCATAAGCTATCAACTTAGCAATGATGGATTCTAGGGATACCTTTGTCTTGTCTATAGACCTCGACTCCTAAATAGCAGCAACCCTTATTGCATAGACCGGTAATAAGGATCTCAAGACTTTGCTAATGATAGTGGAATCATCTATTATACCACTTGCACTCTTGATGTCTTCAACAATAGTTTTGATTATATTGTTGATTGGTCTCTCCTTCAACCATCCACATGTCTTCAAACTTTCCCCTAAGGCTCTCTTCCTTAGCTTGTTTCACATGCTCATCACTGCCATAGATATTCTCAAGAGCATCCCATACTTCTTTAGGATTGTCTTTATCCTGAACATCAATAAACTCAATGTTAGATAGACTGCTGATTAGGGCTTCCATGACTTGCCCATTCTCTTGAATCTCTCTCTTTTGATCATTGTTGAGAGTACCGGTAGGGATAACATAAGAATTCTCAACATAGCTCCAGCGTTGATCACCTATGTTTCTGATGTATATTTTCATTCTGTCCTTCCATATTTTAAAGTTGTCTCTATTGAACTTTGGACAATCCCTCTTCGTCATTAGAGTAGAATCTTTTCCTCAAGCTTTTAAGCTTACAACACAAAGGACCTGGAGGATGCTCTAATACCAATTGATGAATAAATGATGAACAATTAGTACCAAATCGGTACTAAGAGGGGGGGGTGAATTAGTATAGGCAAAAACACTTTTCCTGAACCGATTTGACTGTAAACATTGAACTTTAACTGGCAAGCAATAACACTGGTCTAAAACAGATTACTACTGGTAAGACACAGTGAGAATGTCAAAGACATAAACTAGTAACCCTTAGCTTTCCATAAAATCTAATACCTCATTTCCACTTCACCCTTATGCATAAATAGGTAATCTATCATCAAAAATATAATGACTGCTAGTTCAACATATTTTACCAGTTTGACATAAAACACTAAGCCATCACATGAAAGGCATCACACATGACACACTGATTTTTCATGTCGAAACCCAACTGGGAAAAACCACAGTGGGGATGAATACCCACAAGATGCTTTTTGAACTTTTTGGAAGTCCGCTCTGTTAGGAGCCTAGTCCAGTTAAAGACTATTACAATAGGTTCTGCTAGGAACCGATCCTGCTAGGGATCACCTGGTTAAGGGATGGCTAAATACCCAGTTAAAGGTTAGAACCCTCTTAAAGGTTACCTCGCAAGTGGATTTGAAGAACTCATTGAATTGAGTCACCCTGTTAAAGGATTTACACAAAATCCTGTTAAAGTTTCCTAGTTAAGGGATTTTCCAACTGCTGAAATGGTTAGAAGTCAATAGGTAATATATTGATCTGATAACAATAGTTAATGCAAAGGCAGATCCACTTTAGCTCCTTTTCTTCTGTAATCATACTCTGCAGGTATCAACACACTTCTTCAGTCTAGCAAGAATCAAGTATCACTCACTAGGATACACACATAAGATTTGCCAACAACTTCAAAATGAAAAACATCATCGACCTTATAGGAAATAGATAGGTTGGTAGCATAAACCCTAAACCCTAAACATTTAGGTTTTATAATCAAGTCGGTTCAATCCTAACCATTAATCACACTACATCGAGTACAACAGTCTTGAATAGATCTCAAGATGTTCTCTAATGTTCATTCTTTGTCGCTTTAGGAAGCTAATAATTCATCATGCACTCTCCACCATTTACAGAGACTTCGCACATTCCTGAGGTAGATAGGATCAATCTCCATGCAAGATCCTCAAGGAAATCCTTCACACGCACAAGGCGGACATGGAAACATTATTTGGTCTTCATTACAATGCTAACTCATCACAAGATGTCATCAGTTGAATCACACAATCTTGGAATGCATCAAATGGAAACCCTAAAGATGAGACTATTAACCGGTAGTCATGCCCAATGAAACCCTGATACAAAACTTCCATTTATCGGTTCTCATTCCAACATACTAGTTCACCTTGAATAAACATACCGCTTCACTTTTTGACAAATACTGGTTTACATCATCATACTGATTCTCTTGCCAATTTGCTTACTACAACATACCAGTTCATACTTGAGCATATTGACATCAATGACAACATACAATATCATCATATCATCATGCTCTGCATATATGCCAACAATCTCTACCTTTTGCATTGATGGCAATATACAAAGATATCTTTTTGCTTCTACTTCACATCTTCTCTCCAATACGATAGATATATTTTCCACTTCACATCCTCTCCCCCTTTGACAACAATGCCAAAGTGGAGGCATACACATCTATGTTCCACTATGTTACTCCCCCTAAGGAGTAGCATCCTTCAACACACCAGTCCTAAAAAAGATATATCAATGTAAGACCTGACTGATGTGGAGCACACACCTTTAGTTCACCTCTTGAAGTGGTAGCACCCCTAATTTACCTCTCAAATAGGTAAAGGTAGACTTTGGTAGAGGCTTGGTGAATATGTCTGCTAACTGCTCCTTACTAGAAACATGTTCCTGTACAACCTCTTTGTTCTGAACCTTCTCCCTCAAGAAATGATACTTGAGCTTGAAGTGCTTAGTTCTAGCATGTAAAACCAGATTCTTGGAGATGTTAATTGCACTTGTATTGTCACAAAATATACTTACTGGTTCGAATACAGGAACTTTGAAGCCATTTAATACATGCTTCATCCAAATTGTCTAGGTGCAGTTCATAAATGCTGCAACATACTCCGCTTCTGTTGTAGACTGAGAGACACAACTCTTCTTCTTACTCATCCATGAGACTAGTCTACCACCAAGAAAGAATGCACCATTGGTTGTGCTCTTTCGGTCATCCACATTACCAACCCAATTAGCATCTGTAAACACTTTCAGGTTGAAATCATTACTGTATGGATACCATAATCTATAGTCAATAGTTCCCTTTAGATATCTAAGAATCTGCTTGACTGCTACCAAGTGGGATTCTCTTGGGCTTTTCTAGAACTGTGCAGTAATGCCCATTACATGTGCAATGTCTAGTCTGCTATGTACTACATAGTGCAATTTACCAATCATTGGTCGGTATTCCTTCTCATTTACCAACTCTGAATCATCCTCTTTTGATAATTTACAACTGGTCACCATCAGTGTACCAACCGATTTGTTGTCTTCCATCCGAAAGGTCTTCAACACCTCTTTGACATACTTGGGCTGAGTGATAAAGATTCCATCTTTCATTTGTTGAATCTGTAGTCCAATGAAGAACTTAATCTCCCCTATAAGTGACATCTCAAATTCCTTCTTCATCTCATTTGCAAAGTCATGACTCATCTTGTCAACTCCACCAAAAATTATGTCATCAACAAATACTTCACAAACCAGAATCTGATCTCCTTTTGATTTCAAGTAGATATTGCTATCTTCACTTGTTCTTTCAAATCCAATCTTCACAAGATGGGAGTGCAAGCATTCATACCATGCTCTAGGTGCCTGCTTTAGTCCATACAAGGCTTTATGTATCCTACACACCATGTCACTATCTTCTGATAGGGAAAACTCATCTGGTTGCTCAATATACACTTCCTCTTCTAGTATTCCATTTAGGAATGCAGATTTTACATCCATTTGATATACTTTGAATCCCTTGAATGCTGCATATGCAAGAAGCATACAAACTCCTTCCAATCTGGCTACTAGAGAAAAGGTTTCTCCATAGTCTTCTACTTCTTCTTGAGCATATCCTTTACACACCAGTCTGGCTTTGTTTCTTACCACTGTGCCATCTTCATTCAACTTATTTCTAAAAACCCATTTGGTGCTTATGACATTTGTATGCTCAGGTCTGGGTACCAAAGACAATGTACCATTCTTTTCTATATAGTCAAGTTCCTCTTCCATTGGCTTGATCCAGTCTTCATCTTTATGTGACTCTTTGAATGTTTTAGGCTCAAATTCAGAGATCATGCAAGAGTTTTCTTTGACCTTTCTTCTTTTAAGAATTACTACATCCTTGTCTCCTATGATCTGCTTTGGATCATGATTTAGCTTCACATACCTAGGAATGATCTTAGTTGTTTCTTCTTGCTTTTCTTCTTCATTCTCATCTTCATCAGCATCAACATCTACCAGTGTAGGAGCACTGTTACTAGTGCTAGGTTGTTTGGCAACCGGTTCCTAGAAGGTTACTACCGGTTCCTCTCCTTCTTGCTCATTGTTGATTTCCTCAGGTTTCTCAAAGGTTTCATCAACTCTAACATTGATACTTTCAACAATTATCTAAGTCCTATTGTTGAAACATTTGAGAACTTTTCTCTTTGTGGAATACCCTAGGAATATTCCCTCATCATATTTTAGATCAAACTTTCTCTGATGTTCACTTCTCTTGATATAAAATTTGCTACCAAACACTCTAAAGTAGCTTACCACTAGTGTCCTACCATCCAATACTCATAAGGAGTTTTATCCTTACCTTTCTTGATGAGTACCTGGTTCATAGTGTAGACTGCAGTGCTCACCGCTTCTCTCCAAAAAGTGTGAGCAATGTTTCCTTGGGGGCAGATAGTTGCCTTTTGATGTCGTTCTCTTCATATTACTTGTTAAATTTATCAGAAGTGAATTCTCCTCTTTGATCAGTTCTTAGGCACTTAATCCTCTTACCGCTTTCTTTTTCAACTAGTGCTCTAAAGGCTTTGAACTTTCCAAAGGCTTCAGACTTGTCCTTCAAGAATGTGACCCTCATTCTTGAGCAATCATCAGTAAGAATCATAAAATACCTATCTCCCTACACACTCATAGTTTTCATAGGACCACACAAATCAGTATGCACAAGACCAAGTAAATTGTCTCTAGTGAAAGATTTACCTTTGAAGATTGAGGAAGACATTTTCCTCAATTGACACTCTCTACACAAACGATTCTCCGATTTTCTCATCATAGGCAATCCTCTAACTGCCTTGATCTTACTGGCCTTCACAATATTATCAAAGTTTACATGGCAGAGTCTCATATGCCATATCCAGCTATCATCAAACTTAGCCATTAGACATGTACTGATGTTTGCATTCAGCTGAAATAGGTTACCTTTGGTCTACATACTGGTGGCCATCAGTTCACCACTCTTACCTTTTATTTTACACACTCCATCTCTAAATTCCAGAGTGAGTCCACTATCATTCAGCTGGGCTACACTCAAAAGGTCATGTCTGAGACCTTCTACCCAATACACATTGTCAGCACTACTTTTTCCATTCAGAGAGATGGACCCTCTACCTTTTACCATACATGGTGCATCATTACCAAAATGAACCACACCACCATAATACTCTTCTAGAGATAGAACCTTACTCTTGTCAATAGTCATATGGTGAGAACAACCACTATTAATAATCCACTCATTGGAATTATCAAAGCGAGGGACAAGAGCCTTCTTGTCTGACGCATCTTCCTTAACTGCTACAAACATAATGTCTTCACTTTCTTCATCTTCTAATTCCTCATCAGTGACACCTTCATCAACTGCTACAAAATAGTTTCTCTTGTTTCCTCCTTTGAACTTCTTGAACTTCTCTGGTTTGTCCTTGTTATCACCATTAGGATAGTTTACAACAATGTGTCCTATCCTATTGCAAGAAAATCATTTCAGAGGGAGCTTACCTCTGTATTTACCAGTTCCCTTAGGAATTCTCTGGGAAAGAAGAGCTTCAAATTCCATCAGGATCTCCTCATCATCCATTTCTCTACTTTATCTTGGTTCACCACTGGTACTAGCTTCTTAGCCCTTTCTAGATGGTGCAACAGATGCTCTAAAGGTTGATTTAGTCTTCTGAATACTGCCATCATAATTATTTAGCTCATACACTATCAACTTAGCAATGATGGAGTCTAGGGATACCTTTGTCTTGTCTTTAGACCTCAACTTCTGAATAGTAGCAACCCTTATTGCATATATTGGTAATAAGGATCTCAAGAATTTGCTAACAATAGTGGGATCATCTATTATACCACCTGCACTCTTGATGTATCCAACAATAGTTTTGATTCTGATTCCATATTGTTGAATGGTCTCTCCTTCAACCATCTACATGTCTTCAAACTTTCCCCTAAGTCTCTCTTCCTTATCTTGTTTCACATGCTCATCACCACCATAGATATTCTCAAGAGCATCTCATACTTCTTTCAGATTGTCTTTATCCTGAACATCAATAAACTCAATGTCAGATAGACTGCTGATTAGGGCTTCCATGACTTGCCCATTCTACTGAATCTCTATCTTTTAATCATCGGTTAGAGTACCGGTAGGGATAACATAAGCATTCTCAACATAGCTCTAGTGTTGAGCACTTATGCTTCTGATGTACATTTTCATTCTATCCTTCCATATTTTAAAGTTGTCTCTATTGAACTTTGGACCTTCTCTCTTCATCATTAGAGTAGGATCTTTTCCTCAAGCGGTTAAGCTTACAACACAGAGGACCTGGAGGATGCTCTGATACCAATTGATGAATAAATTATGAACAATTAGTACCAAACCGGTAGTGAGACAAATCAGTATAGGCAAAAACACTTTTCCCAAACTGATTTGACGGCAAACACTGAACTTTAACTAGCAAGCAATAACACTGGTCTAAAATAGATTACTAGCTATAGAACATAGGGAGAATGTCAAAGACATAAACTGGTAACCCTTAGCTTTACATACAATCTAAAATACCTCATTTCCACTTCACCCTTATGCATAAATAGTTAATCTATCATGAAAAATATAATGACTGCTAGTTCAACATATTTTACCAGTTTGACATAAAACACTAAACAATCACATGAAAGGCATCACACATGACACACTGATTTTTCACGTGGAAACCCAACTGAGAAAAACCACGGTGGGCATGAATACCCACAAGCTACTCTTTGAACTCTTTTGAAGTCTGCTCTATTAGGAGCCTAGTCCGGTTAAAGACTATTACAATAGGTTCTGCTAGGGATCACCCAATTAAGGGATGGCTAAATACCCGGTTAAAGGTTAGAACCATGTTAAAGGTTACCTCGTAAGAGGATTTGAAGAACTCATTGAATTGAGTCACCCTATTAAAGCTACCCGGTTAAGAGATTTTCGGACTGCTGAAATGGTTAGAAGTCAACAGGTAATACATTGATCTGATAACAACAATCAATGCCAAGGCAGATCTACTTTAGCTCCTTTTCTTCTATAATCACACTCTACATGTATCAACACACTTGTTTGGTCTAGCAAGAATCAAGTATCACTCACTGGGATACACACATAATATTTGCCAACAACTTCAAAATGAAAAACATAATCAAACTTATAGGAAATAGATAGGTCGGTAGCATAAACCTTAAACCTTAAACATTTAGGTTATACAATCCACTCGGTTCAATCCTAACTATTAATAACACTGCATCGAATACAATACTCTTGAACAGATCTCAAGATGTTCTCCAACGTTCATTCTTCACTGCTTTAGGAAGCTGATAACTCATCGCACGCTCTCCAATGTTTATAGAGACTTCGCACATTCCCGAGGTAGATATGATCAATCTCCAAACAAGATCCTCAAGGAAATCCTTCACGTGCACAAGGTTGTCATGGCAACATTATCTAGTCTTCATTACAATGCTAACTCATCACAAGATGTCATCAATTGAATCACACAATCTTGGAATGCATCAACAGGAAACCCTGAAGCTAGGACTACCAACCAATAGTCATGCCAAATGAAACCCCAATACAAAACTTCCATTTACCAATTCCCATTCCAAGATATCGGTTCACCTTGAACAAACATACCACTTCAGTTTTCACAAATAATGGTTTACATCATCATACTGGTTCTCTTGCCAGTTTGCTTACTACAACATATTAGTTCATACTTCAACATATTGACATCAATGACACCATACAATATCATCATGTCATCATGCTCTGCACATATGCCAACAGTAGGCAATTTTTTTTTTTTTTTGCATAGGTTGCTATCTGTGTTCCCCCATAGAACTTTAGACACAAAGGATTTTGGGCCATCATACTTGTTCTTGAGGCCTAGGAAGACTCGATCCCCTGATTGCCACTAGATTTATTTAGACACCTGACCGACGCTATTGAGAAGTGTAGAAGTAAACGAGTGTAATCGATGCATTATCCTCTATAGTCACTTTTCAATTTGGAAGAGATCTTAAATATGCAATTGTTTCTGATTGAATTCACCTTAAGAGAACAATATCTACCTTCAAGCGGTTAGGCTCTATAGAAGGAACCTGTTCTAATACCATGTTGACAAATGGACCAGCTAGGACTTGAATCTAGGACCTTCCATACATTCTTGGAGTGCTCTACCACTGAGCTACTAGCCCCTCTTGGACCAATCCATTGTTAGCCCAGGTGTGGCTTATTTCCAATACCAACACCCCCTTAAGCCACACCTCTCATGTGCTTGGGGCTCCTAGTATAGACCTGGCTCTGATATAATGTTGATTTTAAGGGAGTGCTTGTTAACCATAGGCAAACATCAGATTTGTTGCCTTTCCAACCATAGACGATAAGATCTTATCATCACCCCTGAGCATGATACATAAATTTCTCACCATCAATTGATCTTCTTATACATGAATTCGATCTCTCTAATTATGATCAAACTTGTTGTCTCATCTATGTTCCAAAGAGGGAAGACCACATCCATATATATCCATCAAAAGGAGATATCCAAGAGTCAGCTCTCATCAATGAGGCATGACCTTCATGAACCATTGCATGCCTTCAAATGAGGGGTGGAGGATTTTAACCAAAAGTCGGCCCCTTTGAAACAAATCCAATAAGTCAAACTTGAATATATATGTTTAATCATTAAACTTGATAATGCATATGTGACTTCATAAAGATATTAAAGGGTTAATATAAGTTGATAGATTCATCAAATGTGTAAGGCCAATAGGCCATTCACATATTTGATCTTGTTGAGTCGACCTATAGGATTTCTACCGACGCTATATCATAAACATTATTGCCACATCCAAGTCAAGTTTTGTCTTCTTTCCTCACTTAAGCTTTCTTGATAGTACATGATCAAGCCTTGCTTTCTTCTCCTTTTTCTCTTTCCTCTTAGCACTAGATTGGGGTTTCTAGATGACCCTAGCAAACTCTCCTTTCTTTGAAGCCTTAGGAATGTCCGCATCTGACTCAATTTTAGATTGCACTAGAGAAACGACCACATACTCTATTTGGGGGTTTTTCTTCTTCCTCAGAACACCTTTACCCTTTGCACATGAACCAGAATGTTTTGATTCAGTAGGAGGTGTCTTCATCAGAGTGGGAGAAGATCCTATCACTTTCACCTTGGCTGGAGCAGGTGCAGACTTTTGTTTCTTTGCTTTTTCAACTGCACCCCTAGTAGCTCTGACCTTTTCATGAGGGTGAACTTCCTCAACAAGGATGTCCTCTACTATTTTAGCAACTTTTTTTTTCCTTCCTAGTTCGGTGAACTTGGTGTGTAATTCCATTGATTTTTCTTGGAAAGTTCCAAACCTTCTTTCTTTATCATCCACCAGAGCATTAAGAAGGTGTTGTGCGTAAGCATCCAAAGTCCCTGCATCAACCTCATAGTGCATAGGCATTATCTACATTGTCCAGGGTTGAACCTCCTCCATGAGACATTCATCTTTGTTTACCATAAACTAGATTATCCCCTCCAATTTCTTCACAATTTCCTTGGGGATTCTGACTCCCTGTTTCATCTTGTCCTGAAAAGTCTTGAAGAATGCCCACAATGCAACATTCTGATTCTCCCTATTACTAAGTCTATCAAGCCCCTATTTTATCTGTTGGGCCACCAGTCTATCAAATCCCACTGCACTCTATTGGTTCTAGGGATTTGATTCATGAAGTAAAGTGCCAGATAGATAATCAAGGAACCAAATTTGAAAACATGCTTCTTATCTTTCTTAATTTTCTTCAAATTTATCTTCAATTCCTCTAGTAGAACACTACAAAGATCATAATGAGCATCTTCCTTAACCATCTAGTAGGTTGCATGGATGGCAGTGTTGGATACAAAACTCAATTGGTTAGATTGGTACACTTTGTAACCAATTACCATTGTAGAAAACAACATCATCTTCATTGATCATCCATCAAACTTCGCACCGATTAACTGGTTGACGGTAGGGTTTGTGACTTTGCATAGCCCTAGCTTGTCACCAGTTTGATTCAAACAAGTTACCACCCTATTTTCTTCTGAAGTGATTTTATAAGGTTGGTCAAGGCATATAAATTTATCACGAATTATACTCAATACATACCTCACCCATTCATTTTCATCAAACGATGGAAAATTTACAAATTGAGTGAAACCTTTCTTTGCACCTGCATAAATTTTGGCTTGGTGTTGCCGATCTCATCCATGATGTTGTAGGTATATAGGTCCAAGATATCCTCAATGTCTATGTCCTCAATATCATAGTGAATATAGGTCCGTACATCATCTATTGCAATACTTCATGGGTAATGGAAGAGAAGGCTCCAACTAGGTTAACCTCCATGGATTTGTAAGGGTTCTTCTTGAACATGGTACGGGGTCTATCCTTGAACTCAAGCACCAGTGGAGTAGAAATGGAAGACAAGGATGCCATTTGAAATTTTCAGAAAACCAAACTCAAAAATACTTTTTCAAAAAATACCTCAACTGACTATCAAATGCCCTAGATCAATCGCCGAATCACTTTTAGCTCTATGATCGCCTAGAAACCTTGATCGCCTTATTCTGTAGATCAGAAACACTATTCACAAAGTGAATAATTACTCTCATATTTTTCCTTTTAACTTGTCAAACCCTAATTTCACTTTGAAATAAATGTGCCTTAGATATCCAACCGGATGCTTTGTTTAACTACCGAATGCCGAAATCAACCATCTGAATCTTGGATATCAACTAAAATTCTATTTGTGCCATCTGTAATCCATCGATTACAAATCTCATCAAGGGGCACTACAAGATTTGTATGAGTTTTCCTCTGCCTAAGACCAAAAGCCCTAGTTACCAGATGAAGATTCTGCACCAGATTTAGGTACAGATCTATTATCTTCCTTAGATTCATCCTTCTTTACCCACATCTTCTTATGTTGATCTTTGATCGCATCTACCTTTGCCTTTCTCTTTTCATTTAATTTTTTGTTTTGTAGTACTTGGCAATGTGACCAATTTTGTTGAACGCTCTACAAACAACATTTTTCTGCATAGGTCTAAAGTTCATAATATTTGGTCTTATCCTACACTAATTAGAGAGATGTCCAAACATTCCACAAGCATATCATCTTTTGTTCTAAAATTTAATCATTATTTCTCTACACATAATTGACTTTGGTCCAAAGTTATTGCATATGAAACAATGAATGGTAAAGGTAGGAACATTATTCATATTGTTGATCCTATTGATATTGTTCATGATTCCATTATTCATCCTACTTCTGTATTGACTTTCCATATGACCAAACTTATTGCAAGTAAAACATCTATGATTGAATTTATGAGTATTAGGTTGTCTTACCAAAGGATTCTTTCTCTTCTTCTGATCAGGTTTTACATTTCTTTGTCTAGATTTGGAGGATTCACCTTTCTCAAATCCTAAACCTCACATGTCCTTTCCATGTGTTTGACTTTCCAGCATCTCATCAAGCCTTGCTGAACTAGCTTTGAATTTGTCTTTGTACTCATTAGCAGTAGCAAGTTCATCTCTCAAGGTAGCAATTTGTCTTTCAAGCTCTTGAGAATTATTCCTTGATTGTGTCAACTCAAGCTTTAACTAATCATTGACATAGGTAAGCCTGAAGAATTCATCATCTCTTTCCTTCAATGATTGTACCAGATTCTCCTCATTCTTCTTCTAGTCCTCAATTTCCTTGGTCAACCTCACATAATGCATTGCATCTCATTCTTTAAAGAAGCATTTTCTTTCTCAATCTTGTTAACTTCATCAACTTTGTCCTGATATTCCAATTATTTGATATTCTTTCTCCTTCAAATTGTCCATCAATTCCTTCCTCTTCTCTCTATAGACACTTGCTTGATCCTTTAGCTCACTAATGAATTCATCAACAACATTCAAGTTTTCCTTCAGTGTACAAATCTCATTTCTAGCTACTTTAAGATCCTCAAGTGCCACATTGAGTTGTCTTTGAAAACCAAAATCCATTGAATCAATCTCTCGGATCTTCCTCAATCGGTTAAGCTTCCTTAGAGGAACTAGGCTCTGATGATAATTGTTAGAACCAGATATCACTAAGAGGGGGGTGAATCTGTGATCTTCCAAAAGTCAAATCTACAAACTTATTCTTTATCCACCGATTAGAAATGCATAATATTAAGGAACATAAACAAGCAATAAATAAACCACAGATCCACAACAGCAGAATGTTTACATGGAAACCCAGAAAGGGAAAAACCATGGTGGGGCCGAAACCCACATTATTTATATACTATGGCCAAGAGTACATATATATTACATAGATGGGGAATGCACTTGCATTCAAGCTCACTGCCTAGAGCTCACTGCTCAAATACAATGACCCAAAAGGCTACAACCTTCAAGGAAGTCTTAATGAATTTCAAATTTATTACAATGAGAAAATACAATGAAATGAACTTTGAGATAGCATCTGATAATGCAAGAATGAATTCCGGTTAAGCACTAGATCTTTGATTGTACCCGCTCTGCAAATACTTTGTTTCTATCTCAGTTAGCTACCAAATTACCTGTAAACCAAATGCGCACATGAAACTATGCTCAATTGCACCAAAATGGATCACCACACTAGTATTACATCGAAAACCAATCACAAAATCAATCTTTATATATCTGCTCTTAACATAAAAGTAATCTCCTTCAAGTTGACTTCAGGAAGTGTAATGTGTAGTCACATGTCAACTTCAATCTGGAACAAAACATAGCACCAGACCAAAAGATTATAATCACACACTTCCTAAAGATCTTTCCATTCACCAAGAACATGAGATCAACCACCAAAGTCACCGCAATCATAAGAAGTCAATCTGAACCAAAACATTATCAAGGTGGCCCTATTTTATTGGTTAATTGCCTACCGGTTAACTCATTCTTCTGGATATGATGAATCATGATCACTGAATCAAATCACCAAGAAGAGTTTCCATCAATGACAACCCTAGACCAATAAGCAGCTATCATAATTCACCAGATGAGTGTCAATTCCCAACAACTTTATATTTCTATATTTGGTCCTTATGCTTGGATTAACATGCTATCCTATTATGAGATAGTCCTTGAAAATCACATAAGATTCCTCCATCATTCACTTATACATTCATGTCTCATACAATCATTCATCCACTCATAATCACTTTTACCTTGCTAGACACTAGAGGAGAACATGAAAAATTCATAAAAATGATAAAATATGCCAAAACAAAATCATAAAAATTATTAAATATCCTAAAAAAATCATAAAAAACATAAACTGTCCTAAAAAAATAATAAAATGTCCAAAAAAAATCATAAATCATAAAAGGTCTTGAAAAAATCATAAAATGTCCTAAAAAAATCATAAAATGTCCTAAAAAATCATAAAATGTCTTGAAAAAATCAGAAAAATCATAAAATATCCTAAAAAAATCATGTCATAAAATATACTAAAAAAATCATAAAAATCATAAAGTGTTATAAAAACAAACTTAAAAATCATAAATTGTCCTGAAAAAATCCTTAAAATTGTAAAAAGTCTTGAAAAAAAATCCTAAAAATCTTAAAACTTTTGATCAAAATAAAAAAATTCATAAACATTGCAAAGAAACAAACATTTTGGATGAGCATGCAACTTTTAACTTCAATAGAATCACGACGTGACAAGATTATGATTAAGAAGACATCACAACACACTATCAACATATCCAATCAACACATTTATTGTGGACAAAAATCATTTTGGCATAAAACATATCATCTATTCATTCATTTTTTTTTTTATTGTTTATGATTTTATTTTAGTGACATGTCTTTTAGCTTTTCCAGGATGTCTCTAACTAGAGATTTTATCTCTAGGGTGTCTTTGACTAGAAAGACGAGGATGGGGCATCTTCACTTGTTTGCTACTTGTGGATTGTTCCTTAGTAATATGATGACTCGTCTTAGGACATGATCATCTAAGATCATTGAGGACATAATGGTTTGATGCAAACTAAGGCAATCCTCTCTTGTTTGATGTGTTTTCTCTCACGCAATCGCTATGACAATTCATTTGGGTCTTATTCATATCTAGATGAGTTTTATCATTTTTCTATATTAAGCTTGAGGATGATATAAGCTCTTAAAAATGCATAAGGATTCTCATCATCTATCCTTTTGCATCTTCTCATCGCTTGCATCTCCTTTCATTGCCTCTCACATCAATTATTTCTCTTTATCATTTTATTTCATCATCTTCTCGTATTCAATCATTTCTTCAATCATCTTCTTCATTGTTTCAATGTGATAAGTCAATCAATTTACCCAACTGATACATGTCTCTTAATATCTTTATCAATTTCTTTAATAGATCAATCAACTTGTTTCTTGAAATCTCAATGCCCCTGGATCATTCAATCAATCAATCCTTGGATCACCTTACCTTGCACTAACATCAATCCCTATTAGCTTAATAAACTTAATCAGCTTAATTAGCTTATCAACCTGACTATACTGTCAATTTATATTAATTGTTCCATTACACCTCATAGACTGTTCATTTTCATCAAATGTAAATCTCAACTTAATCACTTGCGCACTATCAATCATCCAATCTTCTTTTCATAATCTATCAAGAGATCAATCCTCAGAAATATGTTCATCAATATCTCGAGAGGGCATAACGAATCAATAATCACCCTTACCAGGATACCTTTGGGGCATATATCCATTGATCAATTTTTTCTTTGAAACAATGTGACTGGCTGCATTGTCTCAAAGAGGGCCAAAATGTAGACACATAAAAATTTCCATTAAAATGTCCTCTTAATTAAACTCAATTTTTCCTACGTGATCGAGTGGATCCATTATTTAATGATCCTATTTTCTATTATATTCATCTATAATATTATTATATTTTCTCCACTATTCAATTAAATCCATTAAATCAATATATATTCTATTATTCATCCATTTAATAATATATTCCATTTTATTTATTTTAAATAAAACCATTTTCCAAATCTCCTCCATATCTACTTCATCTCCTATTTATCTTATCCACTCATATTAATCCCACTCACCTAATGCATGTGGGACAAGCATCTCACACTAATCTTTTATCGCACATTCATCTTGAAACCTAGATTGCACCCCGAGAACATTATAAATACCTTGTTTCTTCTAATTTCTAAGCATGGAAAATCTCGATATCATTGGCATACTTGCACTTTGAATCTTTTCTTTGCGTTCTACTTTTCATATTTGATCATTGTGTTCATCTCATTGATTTCTCATATCTATTTCATTTAATTGCATTTTATAATCTCTATATCCGTCCATCATATCTTCTTGTGCATGTGCTTCTGAGAGCACCCATATTTCAAACACAAGATCTTGATTGGTAGGAGAACAATGTAGTGAATTTTTTTTACTTGCATGCCGGTAAGTGCACCAAGATGGTGTGCAAAAAGGGGGCTATAAGTGGACACTTTTTCTTGAAATTAGGTAGACCTGATCTTGGAGGAGAAAGTTGAGAGTCACCCACTCAATATATAAAGATAATCAAAGAAAAAAGATTGTATTACTTTGAATCTAGCTTCCAAATTAATAATTTTTTTCAAAATTGGATAAGATTAAGGGGGTCAAATCTTTCTCGTACGAAAAATAGATCCTGATTTTTTTCAGAAAAACATAACATAGCATCTAACATGCACATCAAAAAAGTCATAGTTAGATTTAGTATTTTGACAAATCCTTTGGTATATAGATAGCTAAGAGTCAGAACTAGAAGTTGTATATTTTTTTGTAATTTTTTGTTAAGTATTTTTTTTTTTTTTCGAATTGAGCACATCTTGAAAATCAGGTACTTATTCGTACGTGAAGTATAACTTGCACCAAAATAATCAAAAAAATGCAATTTTTTTTTTAAATTGTAAAAATCAAGTGCACTATTATAATATATATATATATATATATATATATATATATATATATATATATATATATATATATATATATATATATATATATATATATATATATATATATTAATTTGGATAAGTAGATCAAAAGATATTAAAAAAGTGCTTCACATATGTCTATGAGAACTATGGAGACACTAGTAGAATAAATTCAAGAATAATATGTTATTGTTGTTCAAATTTTAAAAAATTATATGGTTAGAAAGCTTAGAAGATGGGTGAAAATATGGTGGCAATTTTAGAAATACCCAGTTGATGAAGTGTAAACATGATGATGACAAAGTTGAGAAACCAAGTTGATAAACAAAAACACGTCAAAAAATAGGGAAATGGAGGGAAATCAAACTTCCGACCCACAACTTTCTCATCCAAGCCTATTCACAAGATTAAATAAACTAAAGCATGTATGGGGTTTTAATAAAAAAAACCACATACGAGGTTTTAAGAAGACAAACCTTGTACGGGTTATGTCCACATAAAGATAGCCTAACACAAAAAATATATATGTATGTTTAAAATGTGTTTGTGTATGCATACATATATGTATATGTATAATATGTATATATGTATATATAATATGTATATATAATATATATATATATATATATATATAATATGTATGTATATGTATATAATATGTGTATGCACGTATGTATACATGTATGTAGATAAAATATATGCATATATATTGCCTTATGATATCTTATTACATTGTATTCCTATCCTCTCTCTCTCTCTCTCGGGATCCCACATAATACCTAATGACATGATGTAATGTCCCTTAGCATACATATGATCCCTTAAGACCATATGATGTCCTAAGGGGTCATATGATGTTCTAACACATGTGTGGACCCATTAAAACCCCACATGACCCCTAATGATGTCATATGACCCCTTCAGACCATGTATGATATCCTAAGGGTTCAAATGGTGTTGTAACAAATGTGTGGCTCAATTACCCATGTGACCCCTAATGACATCATGTGACATCTCTTCCTCTCCCCCCATCTTCCTCCCTCCCTTTTTTATCTCTCTCTCTCTCTCTCTCTCTCTCTCTCTCTCTCTCTCTCTCTCCCTCCCTCCCTCCCTTCCCCATCCCCTCCCTCTCCCTCTCCCTCTCCATCCCTCTCAATATCTCTCCCTCCCTCCCCATTATTTCTCTTTACCTCCTCTCTCTCTCTCTCTCTCTCTCTCTTAGGACCCCACATAAAACCTAATGACATCATGTGACCCCTTGACATACCACATGACCTTTTAGGAGCATATGATGTCCTAAGGGGTCATATAGTGTCCTAATAGGATATATGGTGTTGTACTATATCAGTGGCACTACTAGGACCCCACATGACCCCTAACGACACCATAAGACCATTTAGCACATTGTATGACCCCTTAGGACCATACAATGTCCTAAAGCATCGTATGGTGTCCTAAGGAGTAGTATGTTGTACTAAAGAGTCATATGGTGTCCTAAGAGGTCATATGGTGTCCTAAGGGGGCAATGTAAACAATTATTATGATATATGACCCCTTAGGACCCCACATGACCCCTAACGATGCCATATGACCCCTTAGCACATCATACAACTCCAAGTAGGACCATATGATATCCTAATGTGTCTTATGGTGTTCTAAGGGGTTATATGTTGTCCTATGGTGGCAAGATGAACCATTACTATAATATTAAAAATGGTACCAATATTGCTTACAAAAATAACAAACCATCATGCTCCCCTCTCTCTTTTCCTCCATAACCCATACCTCTCTCTCTCTCTTCTTCTCTCCCTCCACCCTATATATCCATTTCTTTCCCATCCTCTCTCTATCTCTCTCCCCCTTTCTCTCTCTCTTAGGACCCCACATAACACCAAATGACATGTTGTGACCTCTTAGCATACCACATGACCCTTTAGGAGCATATGATGTCCTAGGGGGTCATATGGTGTCCAAATGGGCTATATGGTGTTGTAATACATGTGTGGCACCACTAGGACCCCACATGACCCCTGCTGGCACCATAATACCCCTTAGCACACCGCATGATCCTTTAGGACCATACAATGTCCCAAGGCATTGTATGGTGTGTTGGACATAATGGATCACTATGAGGGGGATGAATCAGTGATTTAAACACTTTCCTACCTCGAGGATATACCAGTAGCAAATAAAACAAACAATGGGAAGACCAGTTACCTAAACAATACAAACTGACTATGAAGGAAGAATAGTTATTGGATCAATAATACACACACATAAAAAATGTATCACATAACACCAGATATACGAGGAAAACCCAATGTGGGAAAAACCTAAGTGAGAATAGCTGTTGGAGATCTTTTACTCCAATCCAACCTCACAATTAAAATGATTTGATTACAATTTTAAGGCACCAACCAAAGGAGCTATGACCCCTGCACTAAGCACCAGGTTAGTAATCAAACTGATAGATTTCAAATATAATGATAAATACCTATTACAAATAAAGTTTTGTAACTCTTATGTACTATGTTCTACCAGTTTCAACTTTACCAGTCACTTTCACAATCTCTTTTGTTTTTCTCCCTCTTTGTCAGATCTCACACTTTTCTTAATATTTTATGTCTCTATTGAATCATAATTAAATTTTGTAATATATCCACTGGGTCTAACTCTACATGTATTCCTTCCCTCTATATTCTTCATACACTCTACCGATATGAACACCTTTACCAATTTCCTTCGTATGCTCTAGTATCACCTACACACACAGTCACTCAAAATTTTCTTTCCAATTATTTTGACTACACAATGATCACCCTTCTTCACACTCTCTCATCACCAATCAAATTCTCAAGTTGGCATATTTAAACTTGAGCCTTCCCGCCAAAAAACAATTTAAACTTATGACAGTTAGGGTTTCTTCTTAGCGACCAAATCTATCTTCAATCTGATCCAATATTCCTTGGATTGATCGCCTGCATTGAGGAGATAAATATGTGCATGTTTTTCATTTATCCAATTCATGTATGATAAAAATAGAAAACCTAACCCTGATCTTCTACTTTGATTTTTGTTGACCACATTTAAGATCTAGTTGTTTGTTATTCGAGGTCATCCTATAATATGGTTTCATGCTTTGATCATGATGCCAACAACTCTTTGATATTCCTCTATTGTTCATTCTTCATTAAGACACAAAACTTCTGATTTTCAATCCAAAAATTAAGGGGGCTTCATTAAATGATTACATGTTTCTGCAACTAGCTTGCCTCGATGATGAAAACACATTGACATCACCCTTCTTGCCACCTAGCATCCACATGAAAGACACGTCAACATATGACCTACTCACTGACATAGGGTCGATTCATACTTGTTCATCTAGAAAATCCTTCTACCAATACATACCCTTACTAGTATGTCTAACACACTGAACATTTTCTCTTGCCGTCAACACAACTGATGCAAAGATTCTTGAAGTTTCTCTAAAACACCTAGTTGTCTTCCTTGCTCTCTCCAACCCACTAGCTCCTCAAGCCCATCAAATGGTACTTGGTAAGGGTTCTACTAGTTAGACCTCCAAGGCCTAACCCAATTTGGCTTTCCTCCAAGGTATAGCCACTGATCTTTAACAATCAAACTTCCTATTGAGGATTCCACCTCAATCTCTAACACCACTTCCAAGGGCTCCAACAACCTTTGCAAAGGATCTTAACTCTCCAACTTGTTCTATGTGTGTAGAATGAACTTACATAGTGTATTTGATGTCATTTAGGTATTTTTACACCTTCAAGCCCATCGCCAAGCTTTCTCAACCTCACTTTGTCTCTACTGGGCTCCAAATAGGCCTAATGCAATTATCCCTTCTATTACTGTTTTCACGGCTTAGTTTTAAATCTTCCCACACAAGGCCACAAATAAATTACATATTTGAGTACCTTTTTTATAGTTAAAAAAAAAATTGAAAAATGGCATCTAGGTTCTTTGTACACATGGGGGATCCAAAACTATCCTATTTTCAAGGGTTTTAGGCTTACCCAAGTGACTTACAAACTTGGTCTCAAAAGGCTTCACTAGCCAAAACATCTACAAAACCCAATCATTAATTCTCAAAGGGAATTCAACCATTTCTCCAAACATGTATCAACTTTCCTTCTACCAATCCATATGTGCTCTAAAATCGCACATCTTCTGCTGACCTAGTCTTACTAACTCCTAGCTGTGAGCCTAGGGTAACATTGTAAATTCAACACAAAGGTCTATAAAGTTACAAAACTCACACTAAAATTATTTATAGACCCTAACCTATAATTCCACTACATTTCAACTGGTTCCATCAATGGATGCTCAGGTTACAACCATTTTTTCTTAAACCCTAGTTTACAAGGGTTTTTCACCTAGTCACAGAGAATGGTTCTAATCTCTACAACCACACACAACCAAAATTGGTTATCTACCTTGTTAGAAATTATATTCAGCAATCCTTCATCCTCTACAAGAAAATTCCTCTGATAAGACTGTACTGGACCATACAATACAACAAAACAAAAAAAATAGTCAAAATAGTGTAAAACAAGATTTTCCTCTTATATCCAGAACTTTCTTTGAATTCCAAATCCTCCAACCTATACAATTACATTTTTTTTGGCTTATATCATCATGATTCATTTGGTTAGAACCAACTCCTTCACCGCCAATCAACAAAAATATAACTTTTTGCAATATTGCAAATGTTGCTTAGCACTTTTTACATCTTTTTGGTTCTTAGGATGTAAACTTGCACTCAAGTGCACTCCAAGGCTCAAAAAAAGGCCTTCAATGCATCTTAGGATACCTAAAACAATACACTACACCCAATTACATGATGACTCTATTCTTAGAGTAGTGCACTTGTTAACAACAACAACATTATATCTTTTTAGGATATCAACATCCTGAACACAACAAAAGCTTGGACAACTCAACCATGACTTCATGGAGTCCCAAATGGTTGGTGCATTTATTACAAATTGAAAGAAAACATAAAAGAGTTAGAACAAACCAAAATTTGATAGGTGCCCTACACCATACTCCTTTGGGACAAAGAACTCAAGTCCCTTGAGTTAAGAGGTCTGCAATTTCTACACCATGTTGAAGTATATCTGATTCTAACATCCACATAGCATCTGATTCAGGTAACCCTTCCCACTTTACAAGATAATGTTTTATACCCCTTTCCTTGTCTTGTTTACTACCTTGGTGTCCAAGATACTTTCCAACTTGATAGGTTGGCTTGGTGGAAAATCTCTCACCCAATCTTTAGTACCTTGTGATGAAGTGTCTAAGTGATGTGTTTGTGATTCTCCCTTGTATGGATAGAGATCACATACATTAAAGATAGGATAAATACCCAAGGTGGGAGGGAGTTCAACTTCATATGCATTCTGACCATATTTATGCACCACCTTGAGAGGCCCAATCTTCTTCATTGATATCTTAGTAGGCTGCCCTTTTGGAAGTCTCTCCTTTCTTAGGTATTCTAGGACCAAATCTCCAATCTTAAATTGCACATTTGTTCTTGTTTTATCAACATTCATCTTCTACTGCTCGGACTTTTGTTGTAAGGTATGTCTTACCTTATCATGCACTTCTTTGATTCCTTCTGCAAAATTCTCACCTTGTGCACTCTTAGGTGTAATAGTACTAAGATCCATGAGCTCTAGTATGCCCCTAGGATGAAAACCATACACTATGTCAATTGGAATTTTACCTATACTTCAGTTAACTAAGTCATTGTATGCATATTCTGCCTAACCAAGTACCAAATCCCAAGTCTGCCCATGTTGTTTGGTGAGACATCTCAGTAGATTACCCAAGGATATATTGACTACCTCTATCTGACCATCTAATTGAGGATGGTAGACAGATGAAAAAGATCATTTTGTGCCCAACTTTCTCCAAAGTGTCCTCCAAAAGTGGCTTAATAACATTATATCTCTATCACTGACTATGCTGATTAGAAGGCCATGAATTCTAACTATCTCCTTGAAGAAGAGTCCTGCAATATAGGTGGCATCATTGGTTCTCTTGCAAGGTATAAAATGTCCCATTTTGCTGAACCTATCAACCACTACATACACACTTTGAAATCCCCTTGGAGTTCTTGGTAAGCCTAACACAAAATCCATGCTCAAACATTCCCAAGGCCTCTGAGGTATGACCAGAGGTTCATATAGACCTGCATAACTTGATGAACCTTTTTCTCTTTGGCAGATTCCACATTGTTCTACAAACCTTCTCACTTCTAATTGCAACTTAGGCCAATGGTAAAACCTACTAACCTACTCCATAGTTTTATCTATGCCAAAATGACCTCCTAGACCTCCTTGATGCTTTTCTTGGATAATGTTTTGTCTCATAGAACATTGGGGAATGCAAAGAAGGTGTCCCTTGAACAACAAACCCTCTTGTATCATATAATCTAAATAAGAGACATGTGAGGTGTTATAAAAATTAGTACAAACCACATATATCTTTGCAAAGTCTTTATCATCCTTGTAGAGGTCTTTTAACTCAATCAATACCGCACTTTGCAATTGTTTCTCCTACATAGTCATGAATCTCCTACTTAATGCATCAGCTACCTTGTTTCTAGTTCCCTTTTTGTGCTTGATAGTGAAGGTGTAGGATTGTAAGTATTCAACCCACTTTAGGTGTCTTTGATTCAACTTCTCTTGCCCATTAAGGAAACTAAGGACATGGTTGTCAGTGTAAACTACAAACTCTTTGGGTAATAAGTAATGATGCCACTTCTTCAATGCTTGCACCATGGCATACAACTCCAAATCATATGTGGAGTATCTTTGCTTGGCTTCATTCAATTTTTCTCAAAATAATGCTATGGGATGACCTTCTTGACTCAAGATGGCCTTTATTTCCCTTTGGATAGCATCACACTCCACTATAAATAAATGACTAAAATCAGGCAATCTAAGGGTTGACAACTCTACTATCTTAGCTTTCCACAATTAAAATCCCTTATTGGCTTCCTCTATCCACTTAAATTGACATTTAATCCCTCCTTTAATGGTGTTGAGTATAGGAGCAAAAACATGGCTAAATTTTCTCACAAACTTCCTATAAAAAGATGCCATTCCATGAAAACTTCTAACATCACTTATGTCCCTATGTATAGGCCAATTAAGTAATTCTTCTACTTTACTTGGATCCATCTTTAAACAACCTTGTGAAATGACAAAACCAAGGTAAACTAACTCTATTTTCAAGAACTCACATTTTTCAAGGTTGATTTTGAGTTGAGCCTCCTTCAACTTCTTCAAGACCATCTCCACATGCTTAAGGTGTTCCTCCTTGGACCTGCTGAAGACCAAAATCTCATCAAGATACACAATAACAAACTTGCTAATAAACTAAACTAAGACTTCATTTATGAGCCTTTGAAAGGTACTAGGTGCATTAGTGAGGCCAAAAGGCATCACCAACCACTCATATAGGCCTGCATTGGTTCTAAATGTTGTCTTCCATTCATCACCAAGTCTGATTCTTATCTAATGATAACCAGATTTCAAGTCCACCTTTGTGAATTAGCATGCTCCACCTAGATTGTGCAATAGGTCCTTTATCCTTGGCATGAGAAACCAATATCTTATAGTGATCTTATTAATTGCTCTTGAGTCGATGCACATCCTCCATTTTCCTCCTTTTTAAGGCACTAGAATAGTGGGAATATCACAAGAACTCAAACTCTTTTTTAATAAACCCTGTGTCTAAGAGTTCTTGCACTTGTTTAGCGATCTCTTCATTTTGGCTAGGTGTCATTTTATAAGCAGCTTTGTGAGGCAGATTTGCCCCTAGTATCAAGTCTATTTGGGGATTAACATCCCTCATTGGAGGAAAATAATTAATCATATCATCTCCTAAAACTTTTGCATATTGCTTTAGTAAACCTTGCACTTCTTGAGGCACTTCACTCATTCGATCTACCTTAGCTTCATCTTTAAGCTTTAGCATTGCAACATAGCCCTAATTACCTTCTTCTTTTAACACTTTAAGGAACTCTTTTCCACTCGACAACATAACACTTGACCCTAATTGTTTTTACTCCTTTGGATAAGGTAATAGATCCAATTGATACTTCTTACCATTCTTGGTGATGAGGTTACTATTCTTTTCTCCATCATGACAAACTTTCAAATCATATTGCCATGGACGACCCAAAAGAAGATGACAAGCATCCATAGGCAATATGTCACATAGAATTTTTTCTTTGTATTCACCAATTTCAAAGTCCACCCATGCTTGTTGATCAACTAAGACATGTTGACCCCAGTTGAGCTATGATACCTTATAGGGAGTGAGATGGGGTAATCTTTTCAATTCAAGCTTATCTGCCATTTCAACTAAGATAATATTCTCTGTGGAACCTGAATGCACAACCACATTACAAATTTTAACATGTGACTTACAAGTGATCCTAAATAGACTTTTCCTCTATGGTGACTCTTGAGCTTGTGGTATCTTTAACATTGTTCTTCTCATAATAAAATTTTCTCGATCTGTCACTGGCCCTACCTTGCTGATTTCAGAGGTCTCACTTTGAGTATCCTCCTCTTGCACTAACTAAGTCCTTCTTTCACCCATGTATGAGCTTGTTTAACTTGAGGCTTTTCTCGGGCAATTACTCATGGTATGTCCAACTTTGTTGCAGTGGTAACACCTACCAGTGAAGACTATATTTCCTCTCCCTGAGTGTCCAAATGTGCCCCTAAAATTGCTTCTCCCTCTAAAGGATCCTCTATATCTTCCTCTTTGTGAGTCCCCACTTCCTTCTTGGTTTTGATGTTCTTCATTTCTTGAAGCACTCTACCCTCTGCCAAAGGTTCCTCTACCTCTAAAGTTATTACCACCTCTATGTTTCTGATTTTTCTCACTTCTCCTTTTGATCTTTTCCTCTACCCTTAATGCCAACTAAAAACACTTATGAACAATGTCTTGTGTGAGGATACTTATTTCATCTTGTATATTTTGCCTAAGGCCATTCATGTATCTACCCAATTTCTCCACTTCATTCCCATGTTTCCTAGCCCTCAAACTTAGTTTGTAGAATTCCTCAGTGTATGCATTGGCATCTAGTTCCCTTTGTTTCAAATTTTGTAGTCTCTTGTGGATTTGAAATTCATAATCTCCTAGTAGGAATTGAGCTTTCAGCCTTATCTTCATATGCTCCCATGAAGTTATCTTTTTCTTACCTACTTGCACCATTTCTTCTTGCATCATGTTCCACCAAACTAGGGTTGATCCCCTAAATCTTGACTTGGCTTCATTTACTACTTTCTCCTCTGCTACCTACTTATAATCAAAATTATTATTCATTGCTTCTATCCAATCTAGTAACTCTCCTCCATTGAGATTTCCTCCATAGGTGGGTAATCAATCCAAATTAACCTTGGAGATGGATTTCACTGCATCCAAGAATATTTTTTGGTCTAGAGGCATTGAAACTATTGTTTGGTCCTCCTCATCTTCCACTTATTCATCTATCTCATCCCCACATTCTGTCTTAATGTTCCCCTTCTCCATCTTAGCATCTCGGGTCCCTTTAGTTCCTTCCTGATCCTTCAATCCTTCTAGAATCTCTGCCACCATCTAACAGATGGCTTCTTGAGTCATTACCTTTGGAGGCATTTAACTTTCTTCTGATTCCTCAATGTGTCACATACACCAATGTTTCAAAAAGGGTGGCTCTAATATCACTCTAATGCAAAGATTCTTGAAGTTGCTCTAAAAAACCTAGTTGTCTTCCTTGCTCTCTCCAACCCAATAGCTCCTCAAGCCCATCCAATGGTGCTTGGTAAGGGTTTTACTAGTTAGACCTCCAAGGCCTAATCCACTTTGGATTTCCTCCAAGTTATAGCCATTGATCTTTAACAATCAAACTTCCTATTGAGGATTCCACCTCAATCTCTAACACCACTTCCAAGGGCTCCAACAACCTCTGCAAAGGATCTTAATTCTCCAACTTGTTCTATGTGTGTAAAATGAACTTACATAGTGTCTTTGATGTCTTTTAGGGATTTTTTCACCTTCAAGCCCATCGCTATGCTTTCTCAACCTCACTTTGTCTCTACCTACACTCTAAATAGGCCTAATGCAATTAGCCCTTCTATTACGGTTTTCAGGACTTAGTTTCAAATATTCCCACACAAGGCCACAAATAAATTACATATTTGAGTACCTTTTTTATAGTTAAACACAATATTGAAAAATGGCATCTAGGTTCTTTGTACACATGGGGGATCCAAAACTGTCCTATTTTCAAGGGTTTTAGGCATACTCGGGTGACTTACAAACTTTTTCTTAAAAGGATTCACCAGTCAAAACATCTGCAAAACCCAATCATGGAGTCTCAAAGGGAATTCAACCAGGTCTTCAAACATGTATCTATTAGATACTTGATCAGTCCCAAAGACACTGAGAGGGGGGGTGAATTAGTGTCTAATAGGTTAACCAAAGATTTAAACTTGTTTGCAACTTTATAACCCAAATTAATATACCAGTAAACAAGCAATAATACAATAAAGAGAAATAAGAGAGACAACATCAATGCACACCATAACACAAGATATTTTGGAGAGGAAACCCGGTAGGGGAAAAAACTCAGTGGGATTTGTGACCCACAATATTTACTCACTGGCCAATATGAATAAATATTACTTATACAATAGGGGCCTGCATATGCAGCAAGGCCAACAACCTAGAGCTCACTACTCAATCATAAAAAGGAGTCCCACTGACTAAAAAATTGGATGGTTAAATCCAATGACAATATACTGCTCAAAATAGCATCTCCAATGTTGGATTCCGTACCAGTTTAAGCTCTATCAAATACCTTTGCCATAAACCTTTCTTCTCTCTACTATGCCCTTATTCTCTCATCAAATTATTACATCAAAATGCATATACAAATATTTTCGCTCATATTAATTACCTAATTACATATCCTTACTTCGCTTAAATACCATACATCCTTTTAAAATGGCCTACAAGATCTCATACATATATGAGTCTTTACAATACATCATGTCGGATACAAATAATTAATTACATTACAATATAATTCGCATAAATAAAACTTTATCTTATGTTGGCCTGGGTTCTGGTATGATTCTTTGTCGATGTAAATTGGATGTCGGTGTGAATGAACTTTGTGTAGCTATCGGTGTAGGTATGCAAAGTTTGTTGCCAGTATAATCAATAGAAACCTATAGAACCCTATTACTAGTTGGTTTCTATCAATGGCAACATCAACCATTCTCATCTGAGTGTGTAATGCCAACAATATCAACTTTCCTTCTAGCAATCCATGTGTGCCCTGAAATTGCACATCTTTTGTTGACCTAGTCTTACCAACTCTTGCTGTGAGCCTAGGGTATCATTGTAAATTCAACACAAAGGTCTACAAAGTTACAAAACTCACACTAAACCTATTTACAAACCCTAACCTATCATTCCACTATATTTGAACTAGTGCCATCAGTAGATGCTCAGGTTAGAGAAAATTTTGCTTAAACCCTAGTTTAAAAGGGTTTTGCACCTAGTCATAGAGAATGGTCCTCTACCTTGTTGGAAAGTAGATTCAACAATCCTTCATCCCCTAAAAGCAAAGTCCTTTGATAAGACTATACTGGACTGTACAATACAACAAAACAAAAGAAAAAGAGTCAAAACAATGTAAAACAAGATTTTCCTCTTATATCCAGAACTTGCTTTGCATTCTGAATCCTCCAACCTATACAATTACATTGTTTTTGGCTTATATCATCATGATTCATTTGGTTAGAACAAACTCCTTCACCGCCAATCAACAAAAATATAACTTTTTGCAATATTGCAAATGTTGCTTAGCACTTTTTGCATCTTTTTGGTTCTTAGGATGCAAACTTGCACTCAAGTGCACCCTGAGGCTCAAAAAAAGGCCCTCAATGCATCTTAGGATACCTAAAAAAATACATTACACCCTATTACATGATGTTTGTATTCTTAGAGTATTGCACTTGTGAACAATGTCAACATTATATCTTTTTAGGATATCAACATCCTGAACACAACAAAAGCTTGAACAACTCAACCATGACTTCATGGAGTCCCAAATGGTTGGTCCATTCATTACAACTTGAAAGACAACATAAAAGACTTAGAACAAACCAAAATTTTATAGGTGCCCTACACCAACAACACATCACCAACTCACCTTATCCTTCGGTATACTACTTCATTGTGATCTTGTTAACATTCTGCTTCTTTATCACAAATAGGCAGCCAAAATTCATACATATTGGTTTCATGCCTTGATGGTATTTACTAACATGCCACCACACTTCTTCATATCACCTCTTATTGGTGATAAATCATGCTTACACCATACTGGTTGACATCAATCTCTAATGCCAACAAACTCCTACTCACTGGTTGACATCAATAGAAACTTAATGCCAACAATCTCCCCCTTTGGCATTGATGTCAACACACACTACATCTCTCTCTCCCCCTTTGATAGCAATGGAAAAAGGGAGCCTTGGTCTTACACAACTCAAGCCTGCAACCGATAGGACACATTATGCCCCCATGTCCATGCTTCATGATTCAAGGGTCCTAAGATTATAGCAATTGTTGAGTCCCCTTGAACCATACATCACAAGTCCCAACTTTTGTCTCAAGTACTCAAATGTGCTCAAAGGAAGTGGCTTTGTAAATATGTCAACAATGTACTCACCGATTGGAACATATTCTGCTATTACCTCTTTCTCTGCTAATTTCTCCCTCAAGAAGTGATACTTGATTGCAATGTGTTTTGTTCTTGAGTGCATTACCAGATTCTTTGAGATGTTGATTGCAATTTGAGTTGTCACACTGAATTGGAATAGGATCTAGTATTTCCACTTGTATGTCCTTCAATGTCTACTTCATCCACAAAACCTATGAACAACATGTAGCAACAACTATATACTCAGCCTCAATAGTGGATAATGAAACTGAATCTTGCTTCTTGTTGTGCCATGACACTAGTTGGTCTCCTAAGTAGAATGCACCTCCACTAGTGCTCTTCTGGTCATCAACATAGCTAGCCTAATCTGCATCAGTATATGCTTGCAAAGTAAAGTCTCTTTTCTTTGGATACCACATGCCATAACTAATTGTTCCTTACAGATACCTAAAGATTCTCCTAATTGCATTTAAGTGAGACTATTTGGGGCATCTTGGAATCTTGCAACCATGCACACCACATGTACTATATCTAGTCTAGATTCTATTAGATATAACAGACTACCAATCATAGACCTATAAAGTGTTTTCTCTACATCTGGTGACTCATCATTCTTCCTCAATTTACAACTGGTCACCATGGGAGTACTTACTAGTTTGTTGTCCTCCATTTGAAACTTTATTAACATTTCCTTGGCATACTTGGTTTGAAAGATGAATATTCCTTTATTTAGTTGTGAAATTTGCAAACCAAGAAAGTAAGCCAACTCACCTAGAATGGACATCTCAAATTGTGTCTTCATCTGATCTACAAAATCCTTGCACATGATGTCCTTGTCTCCACCAAATATGATGTCATCCACATACACAACAACTATATTAATATAATCTCCATTTACCTTGATGTATAAGTTGTTGTCAACATTCCCTTTTTGGAATCCTTTCACCTTTAACTATTTGTCTAACTGGGAATACCATGTTCTAGGGGCCTTCTTCAAACCATATACGACTTTCTTCAACCGGCACACAAAAGTTTCATCATCATGTAACTGAAACCCTTTTGATTGCTCCATGTACACTTCTTCTTCCAAGTTTCTATTTAAGAATGCATATTTTACATCCATTTGATAGACCTTATATCCCTTGTAAGTTGATAAAGCAAGAAACATTCTAATAGCCTCAAGCCTAGCAATCGGTGCAAATGTTTCTTCAAAATATATTCCTTCTACTTGAGAATACCCTTTGCATACTAGTCTAGCCTTATGCCTAACAATCTTACCTTCTTCATTCATCTTGTTCCAGTAGACCCACTTGGTACCTATGACATTCTTGTCTGCTGGTCTAGGAATGAGTTCCCAAGTCTAATTTTTCTCAATTTGTTTCAGCTTTTCATCCATAGCATCTACCCACTTCTCACTTTTCTTGGCCTCATCAAAAGTGTTGGGTTCCATCTCTGTCATGAGGCAGAAATTGACCTGTTCACTATTTTGAGCTAGTCTCCTCCTTGTCTGCATGTCATCATTTTTATTTCCTATGATTTGGTTCTCCAAATGATTCTTCTGCACATACCAGTTTGGTGTCTCACTTGGTGCTTCTTCTTCTAGTTCATTCTCAGGATGTCTTTCATCTTCATCTTCCGAGACTTCACTATAAGGTGTCAGTAATTAATTCCCCTTCAATTAATCCTCATCCACGTTGACATTCACACTTTCAACTACTTTTCTTAGCCTCTTTCTGTAGAATTTATAGGTCTTTCTATGAGTTGAGTAGCCTAGAAATATACCTTCATCACTTCGGGACTCAAATCCACTAAAATATAATGGTATGATGAATCAATAAGGATCTAGACAAATACTCAAAGTGGGGGGGGTGAATCAGTAGATAAAATTGAATATACTTTCTCCAAACTTAAAAACAATCTCTCTAGTCAAACTCAAAACTAATTGGTTCAAACACTGAACTACAAATTGCAATATCATTGTCAAGTATACAGGTTGACTATCATAATAGAATAACAATATAACAACTCTAAAAATCTCAAAACCTTTTAACAAAAAAATTCAAATACTTTACTAACAATAGTAATAGAACATTTCATATTATTGTCAGTCATCATATCATATCTAAGTAGATTTAACGGTTAAGCAAATTAACCATAGAAAACATAACCACAAAAACATTCACCACT